>NW_006408958.1:387401-420821 GCF_000296735.1 Chrysochloris asiatica
TTGTGAATTATGTGATAGTTTACATGGGAGAACATTAGTTTTACATTCATTCTATCGTATATTGTCTCTCATTGCCATGGTTACAATCTCCTCCATGCAATCCTTCCCCCCGCCCCCATACCCCCCAGGTCTTCAGCACACAGTCACTCTCCCTCTCTGGATGTAAAGATCAGTGGATATTTGCAGCTATTTTTTCTCATTTTGAGTCATGTGCCTTCAGTAAATGAGGTTCCCAAAAGCTTTACTCTATCTATGCCATTAAGGTTGAGTGTTGTTTGAGGAGGCAGTTCTTTCCCAGTTGTATTTAAAGTATTTTCCAAATGAAGGGGCTCATCTTCCAGCACTATATCAGATGAAGCATGTATGTGTGCATATACATATATAGAGAGACACACAGATAAAAAATTACACTATAAACTGATCACCATATTTACCTCTGGAGAGAGAAGTTGAAGAACTTGGTGGTTGGATGAGAAGATTACTTTTTCCTGTTTCATTATTTTGTACCATTTGTATTTTGTAATCATATATATGTATTATTTAAATAAAGAAAGATCATACATGTGAAAGGGTCTAGTGCATTCTAGATGGATTAAAATATTTGTGGATATTTAGTGACCCTTGTTTATTAAGACCTTCATTTACCTAGGATGTTACAAGTGTATTTTTAATTTTTCTTTCTTAAAAACTTGAAGAGCTGTAGCAAATGTATATGTGGTATAATTTTAAGTTTTGACTCTATTGAATTGTGGGTACACAAATTTTTGTGAGAATGTTTTTTGTTCTTAAATATTTCACACACACAAAAATAATTTTTTTTAAGAAGCTTGCTAGACAGTCACTGGAGGGGCGTGTGAGAATAGTGCTTTGGGGTCAGCCATTGATCGTATCTTGATGTAGATCCTGGTTACTAAAAGGTGAGTTTATGGTGTTAAAGTTCATCAAGCTGGATACTTACGATCTGTCACTTTTATGAATTTGTTATACTTTAGTAAATCAAATCCTCTCCACTAATTTGAAATTTGTAATTGTTGTTAAGTGCCGTCAAGTAGGTTGCAGTTCATAGCAAGCCTGTATGGGGTTTCCGAGGAGCAGCTGGTGGGTTTGAACTGCCAGGCCAGTGTTGACCCTATAGCGCCACAAGAGGAGTTAATAAAGGACTACTAAAAATAAACAAGTTTGATAGGATTTTTCCTTTGAAAACTATCAGGATCTTGGGAGGAGTAGGAAAACACTCTAAAACCAATAGCTTTTTCTTTAGTGTGAATTTTTAGTTCTTCAAATCAGTGGTTTTGATCTTCATCTCACTCAACCTCCTTTATCCTGTATTCTTAGATTCCCTCCGCAATGTCAGTGGTTTCCATTTTTGTTTGGGGTTGATGCCAGAACTGAGTGGATCTATGGAACTACGGAGAGAAAAATAGAGGGCAAATGAGAAAAAGAGAGAGAAAGAAGAGAAGAAAAAAGAGAACCAGGGTGACAGACAAGAATGCATTGAAAAGCCCTGCCTCAATTTACACTAGCCACTGAATATGCCCTGAAGTTTCCAGCCTACCGCTGCCTCAAATGGCCTCCTCACGTAAACTCAATCAACTACTTTTCTTTTTCTTTTTCTTTTTTTTTTTTTAGGGAAGCATTGTGCCTAGGCTTGGCACACAGATGAAACCACCATAATCATTGTAAAATAGTCCCTGTCCTTCTAGATCCCAGTTGGTGGCTTCCCCAGTCCTCCTAGATTTTAATCTATGGCTTTCACAGGGACTTCCTGATCTGGTATTGCCTGCTTCACTATTCTTAATGCTTTACTTTTTTGCTGATAGCACACTGACCTACTCTGTATTCCTAGAACTTGGCTAAACTTATTTCTGACCCAGGGATTTTGCACTTGCTGCTCTCCGCTGCTGAGGATGCTCTTTGTCTAGAAGATCTTCCTCAGGGCTCCTTCCTTGTCATTTCAATCTCAACTCTAAAGTTACTTTTTCTGAGAGGCCTTAATCTCTCTATCCAAAACAATCTTCTTTAACCTGACACTTCAACGTCTTCATAGTACAACGATTAAGCTCTGGACTGCTAACCCCAAGTTGAAACCCACCAGCTGCTCAGTGGGAGAAAAGATGTAGCAGTGGGCTTCCAGAAAGATTTACAGTAAACTCTACTGGGAAGAAATATTGGTAGCATAGTGGGCTAAGTGTTTGGCTGCTAACTGCAAGGTCAGCAGTTCGAATCCATTAGTGGCTTTCAAGGAGAAAGATGAGGCTTTCTGCTGCACTAAAGATTTACAATCTCAGAAACCCCATATAGGGTCACTATGATTTTGGAACTGAACCACCACCTCCAGACTTTATGGGGAGTCCTCTGATGTGGCATTGTAGGATAAGCACAGGACTGCAAAATTGGTTTGAACCACAAGGTCAGAAGGTCAAACTTACATATAAAGGGTCACTAAGAGACTTGATGGCACTTAGCAACAAACAAACGAGTTGCAACAGGTTCCACACCACTTAGCAACAAACTCTATGGAGGGACAGTTCTGCTTTGTCATACAGCTTGGCTATGAGTCTCTGGCAATTGGTACCATCTGAAATGAAGTTTTATTTGTTTACTTAATTATGTTACTGCAACTAGAATGTGAGCTCTTTGTGAAATCAGGGACTTTGGTGTGGTGCTGTTGGGTAAGCACTGGACTGCTAACCACAAAATCAAATCCACCAGCCACTCCTTGGAAACCCTAACAGGGTTGCTATGAGTCAGAACTAACAAGACAGCACTCAACAACAACAAATAAGTATATGTGAAAGAATGAGTGAATACTATTTATTATATACTTGTTGTATACAAGGCACTGTCCTTTCATGTAACAAGTCATTAAATTCACATAACGCCCTTATGAAGCAGGTGCTACCATTGCCTTTATTTTATAGTTTGGGCAGATTGAAGCATAGAGAGATTAAGAAAAAATTTCCAAGTTCACAAACTTGCAGTGGCGGAACAGGAATCTGAATCCAGTCTGGTTGGAAGCTTGCACTAAGTAAAACTAAAAACCAAACTCACTCCATCAAATAAATTCGGACTCATAGAGATCCTATGTAGGGTTTCTGAGACTAAATCTTTACAGGATCAGACAGTCTCATTTTTCTCCCGGAGAGCTGCTGGTGGATTTGAACCACTGATGTTGAGGTTAGCAGCCTAATGCCTAACCCACAGATATAAAACATCATGTGGGTGGCTTTAGAAACATGAGGCTTTCTGCTCCCAACAGCCTCGGAAACCCTATGGGTCGCTCCACGGCACACCACCACCACCACGTCCTAAGATCCTGATTCCTTAGTTCACGGGTGAGGTCCGGGTGTCTGTGTATATTAAAATAAGACTCCAGTAGGGTTTGGGAACGTCCAGGGAAAGAAAGTTCAGGTTCTTGAGCCTCATTACATCACACAGACCCCAAGCCTCTGCGGCGTGAAGGCTACTGGGAGTTGTAGTTATCTAGCTCGGTTTGGCGTCGCTTCCCGGAAGTGACGGAACAGTTCCGCCTTACGCCGCTCTCTCCGCGTTTGCGCGGTTTCGGCTTCGCAGTGTGACTCGCTATCTCACCTGGAACACCGTTTTTGGTCCTGTGTTTCGAGGAGAGGGGCCCAGGTCGGGGTACGTATGAGAACGATGAGTGGTGGGAGGGTCTGGAGGTGGCGGCCCAGGACTCTTCTCGTGGCCTGTGACGCTCCGGCTCTCCCGCTCTCTTCTCAGTGCGGTCGCCATGTCGCGTTTTTTTACTACCGGTTCGGACAGCGAGTCTGAGTCGTCCCTGTCTGGGGAAGAGCTCGTCACCAAACCCGTCGGGGGTAACTACGGCAAACAGTGAGTGGGTGCGGTGGTCCGGGAGGGCTGGGGTTCCGTAAGCTGTGGAAGGCGTGCCTGGCAGATGGGAAGCCCGGGTCGGGGCCGTGGGGAGGGTCTGATGGAAGGACCAGTGCGGGTTCTGACGATGTTGGGAGTGTGGGGACCCGAGCGGTGCTCGAGGGACAACCCTCACGCTTAGAGTGTTGGGAAGTGGAATTCCACCCACCGGGGACAAGAAGGAGAGCCGCAGGGAAGAGGCTTCCCTCGGGCCGGGTCTGTTGCGTCAGCTCCTTAACTGGCCCCCGTGCCCCCAGCCTCTGTGCTGTGACCCCCGCACGGCATCGGACTAGTCTTTACCAAAACACCCGAAGTCATAATTACTCTTAGCGCCAGGAAACCCTCGCTAGCCTCTCCGTGATCACAGACAGGAACCCAAAATACTTAATCTGTATCTTGGGGCATTCTGGTCCTCCACCTCGCTTTGCAGGCGGCCTCAAACATCTGTGATTGCATGAGGGGCCTCCAAAACATTGGAGGGGGGAAGGAATAGAAAGATAATGCAATTTTTCCACGAACGTTCTGAATTTTTCTTGTTTGCCTCTACTTACAAATCAAAATCTTTTCACCCTTTGAAATAATGAGATATCATTCACAAGTCGTCTTCATTTTTGCCATTACCTGTGTTACTTTTCTTGTTGGAAAGTGCTGTCGAGTTGGTTCCGACCCTGTATAAGGTTTCCGAGGAGCAGTACTTGAACCACCAACCTTGCAGTTCAAATTGATTTTGCACTTGAACCACCAACCTTGCAGTTCAAATTGATTTTGCAGTCCAGTGCATTAACTCCCAGCACCACACCAGGACACTATAGATACACAATATAATATACAAGGGGACTTCAAAAAGTTTGTGGAAAACTCCCATTATCTTTTGATTCCATTTTTCCATGAATTTTTTGAAGTCTCGTATGTGGTCATAGGGCCTGGGTGATGCAGATCATTTGTGTTCAGCTACAAATCCAAAGGTTGACGCTCGAACACACACAGTGGTTCCATGAAAGAAAGGCCTGGTGATCTGCTTCTGTAACGATTGTTGTTGTTGTTAAGTGCCGTCGAGTCGTTTCTGACCCATAGCGACCCTTACAGGGTTTCCAAGGCTGTAAATCTTTATGGGAGTAGATAGCCTCATCTTTGTCTCATGGAGCGGTGGCTGTTAGTTTCAAACTGCTGACCTTAAGGCTTGCAGCCCGATTTGTAATAACAATTATAGTCCGGAAAAAAAATCTTAGAGAGCAGCACTGCTCTGTAACCTGTGGCCGGGAGTCACAACTGACTGCACGGCAACAGATTTGATTTTTATTTTGTGTTATTTATGAGAGGGCTTCAAAAAGTTCTTGGAAAAGTGGAATTAAAAGATACTGGAGGTTTTCCAAGAACTTTTTAAGCTCTTCATATACATATGCCTGTTCATAAAAATAGTATTTTGTATCCCTGCCAAAATGGAAAGAGAAAATCGATACAAAAGAATAGAGATATTGTTGCCAGCTGAATTCTGTGAGTCTGTCCTGTTTTCTTAATTGTTGTAGTTAAGTGCTGTTGAGTCGGTTCTGACCCATAGTGACCCTGAACAGGGTTTCTGAGGCTATAAATCTTTACGGGAGCAGAAAACCTCATCTTTCTCCCGCGGATGAAAGAAAAATACTAGCAATGCAGACGGTCAAGCCATTGAAACTCCTTGCAGTCAGTCTCCCACAGTTTGGGATAAGTTGCTTCCTAAGACCTACCACCTCCTTGGAGCCTTTTGTTCATTCCTTCCAAAGTATCCCTTTTTTGTCATTTAGTTACTGTGTTAGTACTTTTTAGCAAGGTGTGTTCTCATATCATTGTTTTTTCAATATGTGATAAATGTTGCTTGTTGTTAAGGGCCAGGGAGTCAGTTCTGACTCATGACGCTGTATAGGTTTTCCAAGGATCAGCACATGTACTGCTGACCTGGTAGTTAGTTTAGCAGTCCAATGCTTGTCCTATAGTGCCATACCAGAATAGAGAAGTCCCTTCATGTGTTGATTTTTGAGAGGCTAGAGACTTTTGTTGTGCACTCTACATTTGACAGAAGGCCTGCTTAAAGTCGACTGAAAAGCTTGAGTTGTATACTGACGAGCTGTGGAGAGGAAGCGTCAGCAGGAGGAAGACACATGTGATCCGATGACCCGAGTTATGCAGTTCCACTTGACTTATCTGAGAAGAGAAATAGGAATCACTCGGAAAGACCTAAACTGGGTAGGGATGTTAATTGTCGCTGTTCCTTTTAAACAGGGCACTGTTGCTGAGTGAGGATGAAGAAGATACCAAGAGAGTTGTCCGAAGTGCTAAGGACAAGAGGTGAAGCTGGAGGTTTAAAAATTGTGGGAAGGCCATGTGAAAGCTGGATTTGGGGAAAGCTTGGAGCAGTGTAGTGTTTTTTTGTTTGGCAGTGATGTGGGCGTGTCCAATGTATGTTGGACTCTCAATTCAGGTTTGAAGAGCTGACTAATCTTATCCGGACCATCCGGAATGCCATGAAGATTCGAGATGTCACCAAGTGCCTGGAAGAATTTGAGCTCCTAGGAAAAGCATATGGAAAGGCCAAGAGCATTGTGGACAAGGAAGGTGTTCCCCGATTCTATATTCGAATCCTGGCTGACCTCGAGGACTATCTTAATGAGGTATGATGTTGGTGGATGAGGAGAGATCAGGATGGGAGAAGTGGGCCTGGCATTCACTCCTAGTCCACGTCCAAATATCTTGTTTCCTTGGGGCTGTTTCCCTTATCTTCACTGCTTTCTGGAGCACAAGAAATAGAAAAGATAAAACGGGGAGAGGAACCTTTTTTAAGGCCAAGTGTTTTGTTGTGCTTATTCTTATGTCTTGTCATTTTGTACTTTGTGCCGTGGTGTATAAAGTGTCATTAAAAGAAAAGTCAACAGTTGTAGTTAATGCATAGTGCAGATGGTTTACAACATAGCAAGACTCATTAAAGTGGTAGTGGAAGCCTGAAATTTAGGAAATTATTAGTCTTGTCCCTATGTTCCCTTTTCCCTCTTTCCTTTAGTTATGGGAAGATAAGGAAGGAAAGAAGAAGATGAACAAGAACAATGCCAAGGCCCTGAGCACCTTGCGCCAGAAGATCCGCAAATACAACCGAGATTTTGAGTCCCAGATCACAAATTACAAGCAGGTGGGAATGGTAGAGGTGGATTATTGTGGAACAGTGACTCTGTGACTAAGACTCAAAAAGCATTTGCAAATGGGAGGTGTAGTTGGAGAAAGAGTCCAGAACACAATGGCCTGGAATAGGGTGGTGGTTGGCAGCCAGGCGTCCTTAAGTATTCTTTCACTTTCGTTTGTCCAGAACCCTGAGCAGTCTGCAGATGAAGATGCTGAGAAGAATGAGGAGGACTCAGAAGGTAAGAGAGCAGACCCTATTGTAAATGGTTGTTGTTGTTAAGTGCCACTGAGTTGCTTCTTACACATAGCAACCCTGTACTAGGGTTTCCGAGGAGCAGCTGGTCAGTTTGATCTGCCAACCTTGTGGTTAGCAATCCAGTGCTGATCTTACAGTGCCACACTGGTGTGGGTGGGAAGTCCAAAATCAGGATTCCCCTTGGCCTGGTTTTTTGCTTGCCTTTCAGCCTTCCTCTTCTCCTACTCTAGATTTTACTTTTCTCTTTCTTACCAGGCTCTTCAGATGAGGATGAAGATGAGGATGGAATCAGTGCTACAAATTTCCTGAAGAAAAAATCGGAAGCTCCTTCTGGTGACAGTCGCAAGTTCCTTAAAAAAATGGAGGTATAGAGCCAGAATTAAACTAAAGGGTGATTTGTAGAGACCATTCTGTAGTCTTATGTTCTCCCATATAGAGACTCAGAAACCTGAGATTGAGAGGGAGGCATGGGCTTTAGTGGGGTCTAGTTTGAGAACAGACTTGGAGGGGAAGCGTGGGGTTTAGTGGGGTCTAGTTTGAGAACAGACTTCCTATTGGATTATAGCACTAAGCCATCTGGAATCAAGAGAACCAGATCCTGAGCCTAACTCTTCTTTGGGAACTATATGTCCTTGGAACGAGTTACCACTTTTATATGGGTTTTGGTGGTCCGTTCCCGTTCTTGACATTCTGATTCCATGAATAACTCTTTTGTTCCTGAAAATCCTTGTTCATGTGTCAGCACAGAAAGCAGAGAGGCTAGTCAGTCTCCGGGTCTTCCTACTGATCCTCTCTTTTTCTCTGAGGATGAAGATGAAGACTCAGAAGATTCAGAAGACGATGAAGACTGGGACACGGGTTCCACGTCTTCTGATTCAGACTCAGAAGAGGAAGAAGGGAAACAGACTGCTCCAGCCTCAAGATTTCTTAAGAAGTAAGGAGACTGGTGGGACCTAGTACCTCAGTAGAAAGGGAGGGTGGTAGTTGTGGTTGTGTGCCATCGCGTCAGTTCTGACTCATAGTAACCCTGCATAGGATTGCTGAGCTGGAAATCTTTACAGGAGCAAAAAGCTGCCTCTTTCTCCCTCAGAGAGGCTGGTGGATTCAAACTGCTGACTTTGTGGTTAGCAGCCCAAATTATAACCCAATAAACTACTGGGGCTCCTTAGCGTAGAAAGGGTTGTTGTTGTTGTTAACTGCCGTCGAGTCGGTTCCGACCCATAGCGACCCTCTAGAGGGTTTCCAAGGAGCGACTGGTGAGCTTGAACCAACAGCCTTGCAGTTAAAACTGACTGCAGTCTAGCACATTAACCCGCAGCGCCATACCAGGACTCCAGTAGAAAAGGTTGTTGATGTCAAGTACCATCAAGTCAATTCCAACCGATAGCGACCCTGTATAGGGTTTCCAAGTAGCATCTGGTGAGCTTGGACCACTGACCTAGCAGTTCAAACGGCATTGCAGTCTGGCTCATTAACCCACCGTGCCACACCAAGACTCCAGTATAAAGGGTTGTTGTTAAGTGCCGTGGAGTTGGTTCCGCCTCATAGTGACCCTGCACAGGGTTTCCGAGGCTGTAAATCTTTACAGGAGTAGAAAGCCTCATCTTTCTCCTGCTGAAATGCTAGTAGTTTCAAACTACTGACCTTGAGGTTGGCAGCCCAGCTCGTAACCACTACGCTACCAGAGCTCCTTAGTAAAAAGGGTAGGAGGCCCTTAATAATCTTGAGTACTGTTACTGCTTCTATATAACTCTTTTAGGTTGTAGAGGCCAACTGCTCCCATTTTACAGGATGTCTGAAATTAGTGATTATTTGCAAAAGTCACAAAGCGAATGTACCCTGAAGGGAGATGGGTATGAGGACTTCATAGTTCAGAATTTAACCAGGACTATAATCATTGTCCTGGTGTGGTGCTGTGGATTAATGCACCATACTGCAAAGCCGTTTCACTGCAAGGTCGGCAGTTCAAGCTCACCAGCTGCTCCTCAGAAACCCTACACAGGGTTGCTATGGGTCGAAACCGACTGGACGGCACTTAAGCAACAACAGCAATAATCACTGTATGGGCTGGGTGCAGATTTCAGTTAGACACCGATGGTTCTGACTTACAGCAACCCTATATAGGGTTTCTGAGAAGCAGCTGACATGGCTCGCAGTCCAGTGCTGATCTTACAGTGCCGTAATACTGGACAAGTATTTCTTAACTTCAGATTCCTCATCTTTAAAATGGGCAAATGCTTGAATCTGTCTCTCAGGATAGCTGAGAGGACATCCAGAGGTGATGCAGGGAAGGGGCTCAGCCCAGCACTGGCATGAGGTGAATCCTTAGTGGGAGCTGCTCCTGTTGTCTCCTGACTTGGGAACTTGGAGTGTAGTACAGAGTGCAGCAGACCTTCCTGAACTGTATTGGGGCAGTCACAGAGTGGGAAGGATCCTGATTGGGAATCTAGGCCCAGTTCTTAGTTTTTTAGTAGTTGTGTGACTTTGGGTAAGAATCTTATTAGGTCTCTGTATCCTCTTTTGAAATAAAAGTTATATTTGCTCTGTTAACACCACAGGAGTGAATTATCAGCACTCACTAAAACCAGGGCTGTGTTAGTACTGTGTCTAAGCTTAGACAGAACAACCACTTGATGGGCATCTTACTGTAGAGTATTTTTCACTGAGTGTTCTGTGGAACCCATATCCAGTCTGGGAATGACTGTATTTCACAATCCCTTGAAGTTCTACTTTAGAATCTGAGAAGTTTCACCAACATAGATAATGGTTAACTTTCTCTTAAAACTTTCTTGACCATAAAACTTAACATTTTAAACCTGTGGACTGATACCTTACAGAGATGTCAACCTTATTGGTTCAGATCTTGTGTGTCTAGTATATGTTGCTGTCTTTCAATAATTATATAGTTAAGTCTCCTATCTTTGGGCCATCAGGAGTATATACAAAGGCTCCTGGCTAAGAACAAGTGAGGACTAAAATTAAATGTGTGGTACCACAAACAATAACTATATGTCATCCTTTATGAACATAGACAAATGAATCTTTGTCTAGCAAAATGAATCTACGACATACTAGAGGGCTTCAAAATGTTTACGGAAAAATGGAATTAACCAAAATAATTCATTTTTCCACTGTATTTTTAAATATTTTCTTTGATTTATATGGGGTAGGGGTAGGAATAAGGAGACGTCCTGGTGTAGTGATACAGAAAAAGCACTGGACTGCTAACTGCAAGTTCAGTGGTTCAAACCCAGCAGCCACTCCTTTGAAACACTATACAGGGTCACTATGAGTTGGAACCAACTCAAGGTACTTAACAGATTAGTGTTAGGGATGGGGTGGAACTAGGGCTAGGAGTAAGACTTGGTCTAGTTTTAGAATTACGGTTTTTATTTTTTTTCTTGAAATTTTCATTTGGAAGTTCCGTTACTACGTTATTCCTCTTTTTACTTTATGGGGATTTCTTGTTGTAAATTGGTATCTCTGGTTTCCTATTTTCAATCTTGTACTTCTACATCTGGGTTGAGTTCTGGATGATAATTGTCATGTATGTTAGTCTCAGATTGGTGTCTGCATTTGTTCTTTGTCAAGAGAACTTTTAGTTTTTTAATAAGGTTGGTCTAGTTATTACAAATATTTTAAAATTTCTGTTTATTTGGAAGTGTCCTAATTTTGCCATCATATTTTCATGGACAATGATTTCATGGTGTATGATTCTTGCTTGGCAATTTTATGCCGCCCCCCCTCCCCCCAAGTTTTATATATGCCATTCCATTATCTTCTTTTCTGCATCAGAGAAATCACAGGTTAGTCTTACTAGTTCTCCTCTGTAGGTAACTTTTCATTTTTCTCCAGTTGCTCTCAGGATTCTTTCCTTGTCTGTAACTTTGAATAGTTTATATATATCTGATTTTCTGTTTGGAGTTAATTTAATTTCTTTAATGGCTGTTTTGCCTTTCATGATGTCAGGGAAATTTTCTTCCAAAAACTTTTGGACAGTCTGCTATTTTTGTGGGGGGTTTTTTTGTCTACTGTTCTGGAATTCTAATCATGCCTAAGTTACTATTCTTGACAGTGTCCTACATCTTGTTGTTGTGAAGTGCCGTCGAGTCGATTCCAACCCATAGTGACCCTGTATAGGGTTTCCAAGGAGCAGCTGGTGAGCTTGAACTGCCAACCTTGCAGTTCAAACGGCTTTGCAGTCTGGTGCATTAACCCACAGCAGGAGTCCTACATCTAACAGATGAATATTGAGAGATACTCAAATTCAGTAATTTGGCTTTACATTGATTCAGTTCTACTACTTTGCCCTTTCAGTGTACTATCTATTTCTGAAGTCAGTATTAGTTTTCTTTCTAAATGTTGTTTTTGTTGGTTTCCAGCTTGTCATGTGTTTTGTAAGTTTGATTTTGTAGTGTTTTCCTGAATTCCTCTAAAGGGTTTCCATATACTCCTTGGAAACCCTGTACAGGGTTGCTACGAGTCATAAGTGTTCTCCTTGCTTTCTCTCAATCTGCTGAAGGTAGCAAAATATCATTCTTTTAAATTCCTGTCAAGTACTTCTGATACCATTCCTGATGTATTTTCTGAGTGTATTTTTTTCACTTATTTGAGACACTAGATTTTGTTTCTCCATGTAAGCAGAAATAGATTTTTCAGAGACATTGTGGTATCGTATTTGGATTTAATTGATGATTGTATGTTGGTGTGTTCTCAGGCACTCACCACCTGTCTCCTGGGGGATGTGATAGAAACTGGAAGCGGGAATGCAGTTCTCTGTTCGCTATTTGTGTAGCATATCTCAGGGTGGGTTTGCGTGCCTCCTGAAGTAGGGGTGACACTCCTGGTACTCGACCCTGGACAGAATAGAAGCCGTTCAAGAAGGGGTACTGCTGGCCCTTGGGTTGGCCAGGGCAGGGCTTGGACATGCCCTGACTACCAGGGAGTCCTGATTTGGCGCTGTAGGAAAAGCACTGGATTGCAAGGTCAGCGGTTGAAACTCACCAGCTATTCCTTTGTCAGAACCAACTCAACGGCACTTAACAACAACAACCCCATTAAAAAATGACAAAGTATCTCAATAGATAATTCTTAAAAAAAAAAAAAAACTATATAAATTGCCTGTATGTACATAAAATGATGCCCAGTATCATTAGCTACGCAAACCAAATCCACTGCCATTGGGTCAATTCTGTAGGACAGAGTAGGAATGTCCCATGGAGTTTCAAAGGCTGTAAATCTGCCATATCATTCTCCTGCCGTGGGTCTGAACCATCAACCTGTTAGTAGCCATTTGCTTAACCACTGTACCATCAGGGCTCCATTATTAGCCACAGGGAAAAGCAAGTGAACGCCACAATGAAGCACCCAATAGGATGGTTAGAATCTAACAGGTATTGGCCACTGTGTAGATAAATTGGAGCCCTCATAGCTGGTGGAAATGTATAATGATGTGGCAGTTTTGGAAACAACCTTGCAGAAAGTTAAACACAGTCACCAGATGATCCAGGAATCCTACTCTTAATGTGTATACCGAAGAGAAATGAAAGTACGAAATTCATTACCATCAACTCAGTTCTGACTCATAGTGACCTTCTGTGGGGTTTCTAGTTGGTTTGAACCACCAGTCTTATGGTTAGCAGTCCAGTTTTTATCCTACAGCAAGCGCCATACCAGGACTTCAATGAAAGTATTGTTGTTAAAGTGCTGTCAAGTTGGTTCCAGCCCATAGAAACCCTATAAGGGATCTGAGGAGCAGCTCTACGTAAGTAAGTGTTCATAGCTGTTATTCATGTTGTTGTCAAGTGCCTTTGAGTTGGTTCTGACCCATAGCGACCATGTATAGGGTTTCCGAGGAGCAGCTAATCATCTGAAACCACCGACTGTGCAGTTCAAACTGACTGCAGGCAAGTGCATTAACCCACAGCGCCACACCATGACTCTAGTTGTTACTAAGTGCTGTCAAGTCAGCTCTGACTCATAGCGACTTTATAGGGTTTCCAAGGAGCAGCTGATGAGCTTCAACCAGCGACTTTCCAGTTCAAACTGACTTTGCAGTTTAGCACATTACCAGTCATCTCTCATAAGAGTTCCTTAGTGGGTATAATTTGACAGACCTCAGTAGGTATCCCAGCACATTCAAATGCTTATGGTTCTTGGGTTATGGTTGGCTATGTGGTTAATTCTCATCTCTGGGTCAACCTTGTATAATATGTAACTTGGACCCAGGACTTGATGGAGGAAAAAACGAAGTTCATGGGAGGAAGCAGACTCAGAAATAGAGACTGGACTGGTCTTTAATGTCTGTGTCTCTCTGCAGGGTGTCCACCACAGAGGAGGATAAGAAAGCAGCTGAGAAGAAGCGGGAGGACAAAGCCAAGAAGAAGCATGATCGGAAATCTAAGCGCTTGGATGAGGAGGAGGAGGATAATGAAGGCGGGGAGTGGGAACGGGTCCGGGGTGGAGTGCCCCTTGTTAAGGTGAGGATTTGTGGTTGAACTGAATTAGGAGAGCATACAGGAGCCCTCCTAATCAAGTTGGAAGAAAGCACAAGGGATGGGGGTCCCTGTTGGCCTGTGTATGATGGGATGTATTTTGCCTAGGAGAAGCCAAAAATGTTTGCCAAGGGAACTGAGATCACCCATGCTGTTGTCATCAAGAAACTGAATGAGATCTTACAAGCACGAGGCAAGAAGGGAACTGACCGGTAAGATTTTAGTATTTGGGCTGTGGGATTACAGGATAATAAGAGCTCTTTTTTCTTTTAGACGCAGGATAAAGATTGGTGAGGAAATACTTCTGGTTTGGAAGGATGTGTGTGCAGCAGCCATCCTGACCTTAGACTAATTAACTACTTAACCTTTTGGGATTGATTTGGCTCCTAGCCTTACCCAGTGCTGTTTCCCTCTAGTGCAGCACAGATTGAACTGTTACAGTTGCTGGTTCAGATTGCTTCAGAAAACAACTTAGGGGAGGGCGTCACTGTCAAGATCAAGTTCAATATCATCGCCTCTCTCTATGACTACAACCCCAACCTGGCCACATACATGAAGGTGAGACTTATGAAGAGGGAGCATCTGAGGGCTGCCTTGGGTGGGTCTGAAAACTGGGGGGCTGTGGAAATAATCTTAGCCCATGGATTCCTGGTAAAGAGACTCTTGGGAGGCCTTTGTTTATTATTCTCACACCTGTGCTGTCTGCTCTCTTGGCAGCCGGAGATGTGGCAGAAGTGCCTGGGCTGCATCAATGAGCTGATGGACATCCTGTTTGCAAACCCCAACATCTTCATTGGAGAGAACATTCTAGAAGAGAGTGAGAACCTCAGCAATGCTGACCAGGTAAAGGGAGGAATGGCAGGATAACTGAGGGTATAGAGAGGTGTGTGTTAAGAAAGAGGAGTTTGGGGCTGAGTTCTGGGTTTATTTTTTGTACTTTGCCTCCTCTTCAGCCATTACGTGTCCGTGGTTGTATCCTCACTCTTGTGGAACGAATGGATGAAGAATTTACCAAGATAATGCAAAATACTGACCCTCATTCCCAAGGTGAGCCTGAACAAGCATGGGCTTTGGTGAGAGAACAAGGTATAGTACTAATTTCAGGGTTTTTAAAAGGATTATGTTGAAGCCTGTGGAAAATCAGCTCTTCCCCAGCCTTCATACTAGAGGACCTGTTCAGATGTAGATTGCTAGACCCCACTCCCATGGTTCCTGATTCACTGGGTCTGGGTGGGGCCTTAGAGTCTGCATTTCTAGGCAAGTTCCCAGTCGATGCTTCTGATCTGGGGTCACACTTTGAAAACCATAACAATTCTGCTTATTTAGCTTGGATCAGAGACATTGGATGGGAAAGGGCAGGACATTTATTTAGTAAAAATGTGAGTGCCTGTTGTATCCACCTGTTGAACAAGGCAGCCAAAGGTCTCCATGCTCATGGAGCTTGCATTTGGATGCCAGAGAAAAGCAGTACAATAAGTAAACAAGATCATTGTAGATGTGAAGCGTTCCAGTGCTCTAGTGATAGAGTGCTGGAGAAAGACTGGAATGATGGTTGTTCTAGATAATGGTTGAGTAAAACACCTTTGTGTTTAGGGCCATTTAAGGTGAGGTCTAAATGATCAGGAGAGGTTAATCAGAGGAAGATTTCGCAAAAGAGTACCTGGCACGGGAACAGAGAGTTGGGCACACTCCAGTAATGGAAAGGCCAGTGTGGATTGAATGCAGCAAGGGATGCTCTTATTGAATGACTGAGGAATTGGGTTTTTGTATAAGCAATGGGATGGGAGGGTTGGAAGTCTTGGGGAGAGAACGATGTCTACAAATCACAATGAATAGACCTCTCTGAAGGATAGACATGCAGAGGAGTAATGGGAACGATTAGGACAGATGGTTAGGAAGGAAGCCTGGCTGCCTGACGGAAATGAGGGTGGGTGCTCTCCCTGCAGAGTATGTGGAGCATCTGAAGGATGAGGCACAGGTGTGTGCCATCATTGAGCGTGTGCAGCGCTATCTGGAGGAGAAGGGCATGACAGAGGAAATCTGCCGCGTCTACTTGAGGCGCATCCTCCACACCTATTACAAGTTTGACTACAAGGCCCATCAACGGCAGCTCACCCCTCCTGAGGGCTCCTCAAAGGTAAATTCTTAGTAATGGTATCAGAGGGAAGAGGAATGTGTCCATCTATCCTACTGTCTCTCACAACTCAGTGGTAAGTCTTATATCCCAGGGAACTCCTGAAATGGAACGGAAAGAGATACTCTGAGGGATTAGAATTAAGTTGGATGATTCTTACCTTAGATTTTCCTTACCATATCTCTTTCTCCAATAACTTCTGCTCTCCTCCAGTCTGAGCAAGACCAGGCAGAAAATGAGGGTGAGGACTCAGCTGTACTGATGGAGAGACTGTGCAAGTACATTTATGCCAAAGACCGCACAGATCGTATCCGCACATGTGCCATCCTCTGCCACATTTACCATCATGCTCTGCACTCCCGCTGGTACCAGGCTCGAGATCTCATGCTCATGAGCCACCTACAAGACAACATTCAGCACGCGGACCCCCCAGTACAGGTAAGGTGGGAAGAACATGTTCTGGGGTTAGTGTAGAGAGACAAAACAGGCCCCTGTTTTGGACAAACCTATTCAGTCAGGTCAGTTACCTCTCTGGCTATGCTGATTTTAGTTGAAACTTGGTCTCCCTAAATGCTGGTGTTCTTTTATACCACGCCAACAAAATTAGATTCCACTGGGTTACAGGTTGAGATTCAACCATTTAACCATTTATAGTACATCTACTATGATGTTTTCAATAACCTCATATGGATGCGAAAGCTGGACAGTGAATAAGGAAGACCGTAGAAGAATTGATGCCTTTGAATTGTGGTGTTGGAGGAGAATACTAAAAGTGCCATGGACTGCCAAAAGAACCAATAGATCTGTTTTGGAAGAAGTGCAGCCAGAGTGCTCCTTAGAGGCCAAGATGGCTAAACTTCATCTCTCATACTTTGGACATATTGTCAGGAGGGAATAGTCACTGGAGAAGGATATCATGCTTGGTAAGATGGAGGGTCGGAGAAAAAGAGGAAGACCCCCAATGAGATGGATTGGCCAGGTGGCAGCATTGATGGACTCAAGTGTGGTAGCGGTAGTGAGGTTGGCCCAGGATCAGACATTGTTTCGTTTTGCTGTGCATGGGGTCGCTATGTGTTGGTTCCGACTTGATGGCACCTGATAACAACACCGAATGTATTGATGAGGAGCTCTGGTAGTGTAGTGGTTGTGAGTCGAGTTGCTAACTTGAAGGTGAACAGCTCGACACTACCAGCTGTTTCGCAGGAGAAAGATGAGGCTGTCTGCTCCCATAAAGATTTACAGCCTCAGAAACCTATACAGGGTCGCTGTGAGTCGGAACCTACTCCACGGCACACCACCATCACCACATGTATTGATAGTGTCATGGTATGGCACTTTTGGATAACCTCTGGACTGTTAAACACAAGATTGGCAGTTCATCAGCTGCTCCTTGGAAACCCTGTACAGGGTTGCTTTGAGTTGGAACTAACTCCATGGCTTAAAACAACAGCAACAACAGTGTCTCCAGCCGCTTCATCTGTCCGTGTCATCTTCTCTCTCTATCCCTGGTGTCACTGCCTCTTTAGGTAGGATCCCATTCTCCATTCTTCTCACTTGCTGGTCCCAGGGACCTCCACTCCTGAGCTGCAAAATCAATCACTCTCCTCCTTTTGTCAAAAAACATCTATCTCTATATTTCCTAGCCTCACAGTTAGACCTGACGGCAATTACTCACTGTTGTACCACAAGAGTCCTATCCCCATTTCCTCTCGCCAGCCCAGTCTCAACAGATTGGAAATCATTCAGTGGTGATTCTGCATTCCCCCGCCTCATCTGGAACTAGGCTCCCTCTTGAAAGCTTGTAAGCAAGAAGTCACTTCTTGCCTTCATAGGTCCCCCATTTTGGGTAGCCAGTGTCTCTGTTGCCCATCTCTGTCAACCTTGTGTGTGTGGGAGTAATCCAAGCTGTAAAGATTTGTTCCCATTTTTGAGCTACTACATCCATAAGTATAGATAGGTAAAGTTCATCAAATTGTAGCAGGTTGCTCTTTTTTTTCCCCTATTCTTTTCTTCTAGTTGAGTTCTGAACATCTAACCATCGAAGCCAAGTCAAGTGGGTACTGTCTGCAAGTATGGGTGTTCTTGTGCATCTCCCCTCACTTCATATCAGCTGGATGCTTCACTCTCCACTCTAGTCCTCTGTGGCCATGTCACTGCCTCTAGGCCCAGGTGTCCCCGGGTCTTGCCATACTGCTGGCCATCCAGGTCTCCACAACATAACTTACTTTGGGGGATCCTGGTATAGTGTTATAGGAAAAGCACTGGATTGCTAACTACATAAGCAGAGATAGAAGGAATACAATTCAAGGTAATAGAGAAGTAGGAGGAGAAAGAATAAGAAAACAAAAACAATGACACCCCCCCCCCCTTTCAAAAAAAAGAAAATCCAAAAGCAAAGCAAATAAAACAGCGCAGCTGCTGGATCTGGAGAGGAGAAAATTCTGGGGATTTCTGCAAGCTAAGGAGCTCACAGGTGGTTTGGGAGGGATGTGACAGCAGAGTCCTGGCCCTGATGGACTTCCTATTATCTATGTTCAGGGCACAATCTGGAAGTAGTTCCTGGGGGCCCCTGATGGAACTGGTTTCAGTATCTGTTAGGACCACAGGGCAGCTGGGGGTCAGGGTGAGAGTTCGATGCTGGCCTGCGCTCTGCAGGTTCTGTAGGTCTGGAGCCAAGCCCACCTGAATCTAAGCACCAAAGTGGCACTGTAGGCCCCTGCCGCATACTGGTGTGGTTCCTGGCCACATGGCTCCAAACTCCTGGAGAGCAGGAGCTCTACATTGGGCGTGGATGAGGGTGGGAGTTGGCCCACAGGGGTATGTGGGGAAAAAAAAGGAATCATACCTTTCTGTCACCTTTGTGAGTCTGCTCTGCCAGACCACCTTCTGTTGCCAAAGCTGCTCACAAGATAAGATGGTCATGCCACATCTAGCTGGCCATTCACCAGTCAGTGTCCCTATCTCACTTCCCATACTCAGCTTCTCCTCCCAGCAAGCACTCAATCCAAGCCTCTAACCTTTCCCGTAAAGTTCAGGGTTCCTGAGTTTTCCTCTGAGTCTGTTTCGTATGTTCTCTTGTATCTTTGTTGTGGAGTCCATGTAATGAATCTACATAGTCCACCATCTTACCGGCAATTTACATTTGGTTTTTTGTTTTGTTTTTTTTTACAGATTTATAAATTTATCTGATCATAAACTGTTAGTTTTCATCTACTTTGTAGGGTTTTGAAAGTGGTGACAGGCACATAGGTCACCAGTGTATAGAGTTTGTTTGGTGAATCTTCATCCTCATTACGTTTTCTGGACAACTGCATCCAGATACGGTACGGGACGTTCCTAATTCCTTTGGCCCAGACAGCTTTGTTGAGCCTGGTGTCAATGCGAATGTCTGTTGCTCCCATCTCCTTCATGGCAAATTTCCGAATCTCCTTGAGTGCTCAAGGGCACGCTTCTTGAAGCCTGCTCCATGGATGCGCTTGTGAACGTTGATGGTGTACTCTCTGGTCACCACTTCATTGATAGCAGAACGACCTGTCTTCTCGCCACCCTTCTTTGCGGGAGCCATAGCAATAGAATCAGGTTGGAAAGGAAGAGCACAAAGGATTGTGCTGCATTTGTTTTTATTGAAGTTTTTTCTGTGTGTTTTTGTTTTGTTTTGTTTTTTTATTTCCTCAAACATTCTGTCAATCCTTTGAAGGTACTTAAATATGATTCTTTTGGATTCTTTATCAGCGAATTCTATTACCTTTTCCTTCTTAGAAACTATTTCTGGCTGTGCAAGACGTCTTGGTCATGTGTTTGAACCAATCTTTCTGTTTCTTTGTGGAAGGTAAAATCTTCTGTTGTCTCTGAGAGGTTTGTATTTAATTGATGATTGTATGTTGGTGTGTGCTTAGGCTTTCACCAACTGTCTCCTGGTGGGTGTGATTAGAGAGTGGAAATGTGTGCACCATTTTCCATTTGCTGAGATTGTGCAGCTCAGTTTAGGGTGGTTTTACTGGTGTTGACTGATGTCTCTTGTTGATCAAGTGGTGTGTGATCTGGTATTGGTACTTGTCCAGTGAGTGGGGCTGCAGAGGGCGCAGTTGTATGGGCATGGTTGCTGTCTGCCCCAGGTGGGACAAGAGGAGAAAACAAAAACGTAACAAGCAAAGAAACAACTCCAAAACCAATAGAATAAAGGAGAAAAAAAGAAAAAACAGGCAGCAATCAGTAAAAAAGAACATAGTAACTTTTTTTAAAGAAAAAAGAGGGACAAGAAAATAGAACTGTACAAGATAAAATTAGAAAAAAATGAAATGGAAAAATAAAAACAGGAAAGATGAAAAAAGAAGAGTAGAGAATTGTTGTTAGGTGCCATCGAGACAGTACCGACTCATAGCGACATTATGCACAGCAGAACGAAACACTGTCTGAACCTGGGCCAACCTCACTATTGTTGGCACGCTTGAGTCCATCGACACTACTGCTTGGCCCATCCATCTCGTTGGGGGTCTTCCTCTTTTTCTCTGACCCTCCACCTTACCAAACAGTCCTCCTGACAATATGAGAGAGATGCAAAAGAAAAATTGAGAGAAAAAAAGAAGAGGGTGGAAATGAGACACAAGAAACTAAGGAATAAACTAAAGCAGAAGTGGTGGTGGTGTGGTGTTAAGTGCTCATAGTGATTCTGTTCAGGGTTTCCAAGGAGCAGCTGGTGAATTTGAACTGCCAACCTTGTGGTTCAAACCAGCCTTAGTCTAGAGAGGATAAAAATCAAAGGAGGGAATGAGGAAGAAGAATAAGGAACAAACAAAAACAACAAAAGGAAAAATAAAGTAAAAATTAGTTCTGTTGTTGGAGAACTCTGATATGTGTGCATGTGTGTTCTTGTTGACCAAGGCCCATAAGAGACGGGTGGAGAGGGGGATGTGACAGACTGAGTTCCAGTCGAAGATCGCGTTACTAGGCCTAGGTGGTGTCTATGTTTAGAGCACCTCATTTGGAAGCATTTCCTGGAGGCCCTTGAGGTTGCTAGTTTTGGTGTCTGTCAGATCCTCGGGGCATTGTGGCTGATTATGAAGGTTCCTGCTAGTCTAATTCTGGCCTGGAGGCTGTGTGGGCTTAGAGCTCTGTAGCAGAACCTGCCTGAATCCAGGCATCAAGGCAGCACCATGGCCACCTGCCTCACACTCAAACTCCAGAAGAGCAAGGTCTGCGCTGGGGGTAGATGAGGGTGGGGCCTGGCCTTACCTCTGTTATCCATAGGAGTATGTGGAACAAGAAGAAATCCAATCTTTTCTGTTGCCCTTGTGAATCTGCACTGTCTCTGCAAAGCTGTTCACAAAAGTTCAAGATTGCTGCCTTGCTCTCGGTCAGCAATCAGTCTCCTTTTTTTACCCCAGCTCAGCTTCTCCTCCCTGTAGGTATTCAGTCCACTACTCTAACCTTTCTTCGGAAACTCAGGGTTCCAGGATTTTCCTGTGTCAGTGTCATTTGGTCATAGGGTTCTGTATAGTGTGCCTGCCTCATCCACCATCTTGCAAGACAGAAGTCCTCCATAGAAGGAGGTTTTACCTTTACAATTAGACTTGTGATTCATCTCACTTTAATTTTTTCTGTATGAAATGAAAATCCCGACATGGATTTCTAGCTATTGTTACATCACCATTTATTTGTAGAAAAGAACTTCCCCTATGGATTACTTTGGTTGCCTTTGGGAAAACAATATAATTGTATTGTAGGTTTTTTATTCTCTTCCACTCATTCATCTGTTATAGTGCTGGTCCCACATTGTCTTGTTTACTGTGCATTCATAGTAAGTCTTGAAGCCAGATAGTATGAATCCTTCAACTTGGTTCTTTTTCAAGATGCTTTGGATGTTCTGGACCTTTGAATTTCTATATACATTATAGAATTTGTTCATCGAGTTCTAAAAATACACCTGCTACTGGGCTTATGCTTGGGTCTTTGTTGAATCTATAAATCAAGTTACAGAGAATTGACAATAGGAAATCCTATACATACACTAACTCTTCATTAATTTCTCTTTACACTATTTTAAATTATTCCATGTAGAGATATTAAGCAATTTTAAAAAGTTATTCCTAAATGTTGTATAATTTTTAATGTTATTGTAACTAGACTTGTTTTCACATTTTATTTTTTCAGTTATGTACTTAACTTTGTATATAAAAATATAATAATACTAGCCTGGATACATTGTATACCTTGCAGTGTTTGCTAAATTTGTTTTAGTAGTTACTGATTCCTTAGAGTTTTTTACTTCTCATGTCATCTGCATATACAGATAGTTTTGCTACTTCTTCAAGCTTTATGTCTTTAAGTTTTTTAATTCCTCATATATTGCAATGCCTCATACCTCTGGTTCAGCCACCATCATCTTCCTACTGGTTTATCTCTGCTTCTGCTTTCATCTTCTTCATGCTGTTCTTAGTAATGCAGCCACCAGAGTTATGGTGATACATTTGAGCACATTATAGTAAGCCATCTAGGCCTTCCAGTGATTCCCATCCTCAAACCCTTAAAATACCTTATAGTGCTGGTACATGCCCCAATGCACCACGTTTTTTTAGGTGTTCAAATGTGTGTTTGGTCTGAAAAAATTTGCCATTTTTGTTTAATACCCCAACCCTGGGTTTGGCCAGTTTTCTCTCCCCCACCCCCCGTATATAAATTTTTGTGTGTGTGGCGAGATATAATAAAAAGTTTGCCATTTTAACTATTTAAAAAAAATTTTTTGTTGACTTCCCAACCCTCAAATTTAAACACCATGGCTAGCAGGGACATGTCTGTTTTCTTCTCTGTCTTGGTGTGTAGCCTAGTGCTTGATACATGTTTGTTGGGTAAATGAATGACTTCCCTTGTGACTGTTGCTCTAACCATATTACCCTTTTGCCCTCAGATCCTGTATAACCGCACTATGGTGCAGCTGGGCATCTGTGCCTTCCGCCAAGGCCTAACCAAGGATGCCCACAATGCACTGCTGGACATCCAGTCAAGTGGCAGAGCCAAGGAACTTCTAGGCCAGGGCCTACTGCTCCGCAGCCTGCAGGAGCGCAACCAGGAGCAGGAGAAGGTGGAGCGGCGCCGGCAGGTGCCCTTTCACCTGCACATCAACCTGGAGCTGCTGGAGTGTGTCTATCTGGTGTCTGCCATGCTCCTGGAAATCCCTTACATGGCCGCCCATGAGAGTGATGCCCGCCGACGCATGATCAGCAAGCAGTTCCATCACCAGCTGCGGGTGGGCGAGCGACAGCCCTTGCTGGGTGAGTGTGGGACTCTGCAGTGCTACAAACTTTATTGACTTATTTCTTACTTATTCTAATTACAAGGATAGTTGTTAAAAGTGCTGTTGTCAATTCCAATTTACAGCAATCCTGTATAGGGTTCCCTTGGAGCCACTAGTGTGCTTGAACTTCCAACCTTGTGGTTAGCAGCCCAGTGCTTATCCTCCAGTGCTACACCACTACTCTGATTATAAAGATTGTCGTTGTTGTGGTTAAGTGCCTTCAAGTCGGGTCACCCATAGTGACCCTGTATAGGGTTTCCAAGGAGCAGCTGGGGAGCTTGAACAGCCAACCTTGTGGTTCAAATTAACTTTGCATACATTTCCATTTTGACCTAATCTGTGTAAGCATTTGAACTTGGAGTCTCTGTTGTGGGATCTGACATATATGTGTTTCTCTACACCTGCAGTGTGTTTCCAGTCTTTAAACATTTATTGCACAGGTTATGGCTAGCCATCCTAAGTATAAGCCCTAGTTGCAAACCAACCCCTGTGTGCATACTCACCCACTGCCATCGAAGCTATTCCAACTCATAGTTCCCTGTACAAGATTTCTGAGGCTATAAATCATCACGAATGCAGAAATCCTCATACTGCTCACACAAAGTGGTTAATGCATTTGAACTGCTGACCTTGTGGTTAGTGGTCCATTAAGTGTCATTAAGGCTGCTTAAAGTACATATTATAGTTTGTAATGACAAATGGATGCTATTTTGTAACATGCACAAAACATCATATTATTGTTATGTTTAAAGATGCTTTAACATAATTTTTCATAATAACATAAGACAAACATTTGATTCACTGACGTTTGCTACAAACTGTACCTAAATTCCGACTTATACATAAACTTGACTTAAAGTCAGACTTGGGAACAGAATTTGTTCCTAATCTGGAGACTACGTGTATACCATAATTTCCAGTTACTCTTTTCTGCCAGGTCTTATCTTCTTGGCTTGTCTCTCAGACTCACGTCCATAGGAGCCCAGTAAACCTGTGGCTTTATTTAGGATGTAGTTTGAGATGAGCCTTTTTTTTTTTTTTTTTAAAGAAACAAAGTGAGCCACCTTAATAGGCTGCTAATAGTGTAAGTGATGGATGTTGTTAAGTGCCATCGAGTCAGTTCTGACCCATAGCGATGGATAGCTAGGTAGAAGTCATGAAGGTGGTATACGAGAGTGAGTGAAGTGTGTTCCGGGCTCTTCCAGCTCATCATAAGGAACCTTACAGGATGGATTGTTCAACACTGAATTACATTACAAGTAACTGAGATGAAGCCTTTTAAATTCATTCTTTAAAAAGCTATTGAGGATAGGTTTACAGATAATACTTACTACAATATTGTAGTTAAAACACCAGAAAATGTGACAAAACCAGCAGCTATAAAAACACCAACAGCAATGGAAACAAGTGTGTGTGCTTGCAGTGCATATAGAAGAGGCCGTGCAGTTTGCAGCGTCATGTGATTAGGTCACAATGACAGCTCTGACTGGAGAGCATTGTTGTGCCATCGAGTCAGTTCTGACTCACAGTGAGCTTGTCTAGGATTTCTGAGCAGTGACTGGTGGGTTTGAACCACCAACCTTGTGGTTAGTAGTCCAGTGCTGATCCTGTAGCAACACACCAGGACTCCTGACTGGAGAGCATTAGGAGATTCAAAAAATAAATTAGCAAGAGTTTTAGCCTTGTAGCTAGTTATATTGATACAAATAAGCTGAACTTAAAAAAAAAGTTTTTTTTTTTCTTACAACTAACTACAGGGATATTTTTATTTAAAAAGGAATAAATTTTTATTGAAACACTGCACAGAAATGTCATAGACCGTCATTTTGATACCCCCTGCTGTGGCGGTGTCATCCAGCGCAGTCCACACACCCCTAGTGATGCCACTGGACAGGAGCCCTGGTCCCCAAGTTTCCGTAGGCCCGGCCTCATTCCTAGTCTTTCAGGTCCCCCCGAGTCAATGAGGGAACATGTGGTTGCTGCCTCCAAGGCCATGAAGATGGGGGACTGGAAGACCTGCCACAGCTTTATCATCAATGAGAAGATGAATGGCAAAGTGTGGGACCTTTTCCCGGAGGCTGACAAAGTTCGCACCATGCTGGTTAGGTGAGCCAAAAGAGCAGAGCAGGTTGGGGAAGTTTTTGAAAAGACTGGTTGGTCTCCTTCCAAATGGACTTCCATTTGCTCCTCTTTCCCAATAGGAAGATCCAAGAAGAGTCACTTCGGACCTACCTCTTTACCTACAGCAGTGTCTATGACTCTATCAGGTAGGGTGGGCCTTGGGAAAGAAGAGAGTCCTCAGCTTTGTAACTAGGAACTAGGATCCTGATTACTCCCTGCTCTCTCTCTACCTTCCTCCTCAGCATGGAGACGCTGTCTGACATGTTTGAGCTGGACCTACCCACTGTGCACTCCATCATCAGCAAGATGATCATTAATGAGGAACTGATGGTAAATGGGCACATGGGGCCCTGTAGGGAGTGGGGTCTGGTCCATGTCATGTCCTATCTCTGCCTGGCCCTTTAGGCCTCCCTGGACCAGCCGACACAGACTGTGGTGATGCACCGCACTGAGCCCACTGCCCAGCAGAACCTGGCATTGCAGCTAGCTGAGAAGCTAGGCAGCTTGGTTGAGAATAATGAGCGAGTGTTTGACCACAAGCAGGGTACCTATGGTGGCTACTTCCGAGGTGAGTGGGTCGGCCCCCAGGTTCTGACCCCTTAACTGTCTCTCCTCTGGTACTGACCACTCTCCTCTCCCTTTTCATTTCTCTCTATAGATCAGAAGGATGGTTACCGCAAAAACGAGGGCTACATGCGCCGCGGTGGCTACCGCCAGCAGCAGTCTCAGACAGCCTACTAGTCTTCTCCACTTCTCCATGTCTTAGACCACTCGGTGTTTAAGTCCTAAGCCATACCCAGTCATTAAAGGTCTATTTAAAGTTGCTGCAACTCCTTATTATTGTGTACGTCCACAGGTATGTGTTGGATTCATTCATTTGCTTAGCTTTTGCTGCATGACATGCAGAACGGTCAGAATCTATCTTACAAATCCTTGACTTCAAAGGGCTTAGTGCTCTGTGACATGTAACAATGTAACTGAAGATTCTAACTCCATGTGGAAGTTATGATAGGAATATGGGGGAAAGGTGGTGAATATATTGAGACTGACACCGGAGATGAATGTCAGGGAAGGAATAATGGTGGCAGTGAGACCGTGAAAGCTGGGTGGGTGGTGGTCCTTGAAACAATGTAGATCTGCTCTTCTCTGCCCATGACAAGACAATCACTATAATTAAGAGTAAGTAGTGAGAAGCTTTTAGAGTGATTGGACATTGTCATGACATCTCAGCATGTGATTGTTTTCCTAATAATTCATGTTTATTGTATTTTATAAAAGTGACTGGTCTACAGTCGATTGGAATTTTTTAAAATCTTCATGACTGTTTGAAAAGTATTCACTTAGGCTGAGGGAAAAGCAGGTGCAAAGGAGTAGGAGAAACGTGTGGTTGGTTTGAAGTGTATGTAGGGTGATGTGTGTGTGCAGGAGAGATGATAAGCAGGAGCCATAAACTGGGACCATTTCATGAAAGCTTTAAATGCTTTGGGTTTTTGCAAACAAAATAACATGAGTAGATTCTGTTTTTGAAAAGATAATGACGCTCCACTGTAGAGTGTTGGAATTGGAGGAAACACAAGGCAGTAAAGTCTAAGTAGTTAGGGTAGGAGCGGTGGGGCTGGGGGAGGATTGAGGAATCCTGTGTGTAACGAGCTGTCTGCCTTCAGTGACCAGTTAGGTGGGAGAGTTAGAGTGTTTCCTAATTGGAAGATGAGTAAATTATAGCACTGCTGTGAAGAATACAAGAACTGCAGGTATACAGAGTGGGCTGATAATGAGGTTGGTTTTACAGATGTAGACTGAGGTCCCTCTGGAATTTAGGGACCTGGCTATAAGAGTTTGGAATTTGAATTTACTGGTCTGTAGGCTAAGCAGCCATACAAAGAGATTCCAATGGTTCAAGCAAAATAGTTTATTTTGTGACAGTCCAGAAGTAGGGAGTGGCCCCAGGTTGGGGGCTAGACAGCTGAGGTGCTTAAGGTCATTCAATGTCCCATTGTCATGTTTGTCCACCGTCTCCTAGGTTGTTGCCCTTCTTTAGTTAACAGCCCACAGAGTGGGAAAGAGAAAGAGGCCCTGAAAATTACACCAATCTCATTGACTAGAGTTTAATCTCAGGTCCTGAAGTGCCTCTAACTGGGTGTTCCTAATATTAAGAGGAATAAATGGGTGGTTCACTGGGAGGTCATCACAGAAGGAAAGGAACAGAGAAAGGTTTGGAAGTGAGTGACCTATGAATGGTGGTTAAAAGTGGGTAACATAGCCTACAAACCAGCATCCTTTGGATACTTACACACTAGATGCTTTACATACTCACTTACTTTACATATCTCAACTCATTGTATTCTCTTGGAATAATCCTAGTCCCATTTTATAGAAGGGGAAGTGAGGGCACTGAGTGCACACCAAGGTAGTCTGACTCCATGATCCCAGCTATTACTCATTGTGTTAAGTTCATTGAGTCTATTCTGACTCAATACTGACCCTGTATAGGGTTTCCAAGGAGCAGCTTGTGGGTTTGAACTACTGACCTTGTGGGTCTCAGTCCATTGCTTAATGTACAGTGCCATACCAGAACTCTATTAATCATTGTACTTAGTGCTAATTAAGTGGGAACATAAAGAGGGTCAAAGACTGAACTCGACATGTGAATGGTGGGTGGGTAAAAGGGAAAGCAGAGGGGGAGGTGGCCAGTGGTGAGCATTCGGCTATGCTAAATAGGGCACGGGAACCTCGGGCAGGCAGCAGAGCCATTTTCAGGGTGAGTGGTGACCTTAGAGGCAGGGTTGTGGAAACTTTTACAGTAAAGTGCTAAATAGTTTTATTCATTACATGAGATCTGCTGTATATTCCTTTTCTTCTTTATAAGAACCTTTAAAAATACGAAAACCATTCTTGACTAAAGGATTGTACAAAAACAATTCATGAGAAAGATTCACCCCTCAGCACTGTAGGGTAAGTGCAGGACCGCAAGGTGGGTTTGAACCACGAGGTCAGCGATTCAGACTCATCAGCCACTCCTTGGAAACCCTATGTGGGTGGCTGTTAGTCGAAACCGACTCAATGGCACTTAGCAGTTTGGGGGAGGAGGGAAAAGATCAAGTCTCCCACTGCATACCCTTCCATTTTTTGCAAGAAGTTTGAATTTTTTTTTTTTCTCAAAAAAAAAAATACTTCTCAGTGAGTTTTGGTAAAGTGAAAAGCAGTATGTGTTTTTGGAGGTTGGTTCATTTGTTTTTACTCATATTCACACATTCTCTTCAAGAGAAATTTTTCAGTTGAATTTTGGCACAGATAGAGGAAGCAAAACAGTTTAACAGTGTCTTCCCAACTTGAGCTTGACCATATCTAGTGTTTCATAAAAATAAAGGCTGGTGAGAAAGTGGCGAAACTGGGACCCTCCTAAATTATTGGTGGGACTGTAAAATATTTCAACCAGTTTGGAAAACGGTATGATGCTTCCTCAGTAACTTGAAATTAGAAATACGTTGTGACCCAGCAATCCCTCTACTTGGTATATATCCACAAGAAATACGAGCCAGGACACAAGTAAACACATGCACATTGTAGGCCATATTTAGCATAACAGAGTCTACTAGCTCATTGTTCACAGCATAAAGCATACAGCAAGCAAAAACAAACACGTCTAGATATTATCAAACTGCTTAAGGCAATGAGTTGATGGGCTTTGGGGCTCAGGACCATAGTTTCAGGGGACACCATGGTCAGTTGGCACAACACAGTCCATAAAGACAATGTTCTACATCCTGTGTGAGAGAGTCGTGCCTGGGATCCTGAAATAAGTGGGCAGACGTCTAAGGTGCAGCTATTGTTCTCTCCATGAGCAGGAGAACAGTGATAAGGATTGAAGAGGCTTGAAATCAGTCAGTCCACTGGACTCATGGAACATGTGAACATCAGTCTCCAAGACTCTTGAGATCAGAAGAACTAGATGGTGCCTAGCTACCGCTACCAACTACTCTGAAACGAACCCCATTAGAGAATCCCAAATAGAGTGGAGGGAAAAGAACGGATTTACTGGTCAGAAGGAGACTAGAGGAATCTGAAACCATGGCCCTCTCCCACCCTTCAGGTCTAGAAAGGAACTCACCTTCATGGCCCAACAACATTAGAAAGGTATGCTCTCAGTGGAATTATCAGTCATTCAAAATGAAAAGGACAACATTTTCCTAAGGACAGTCGGGAAGCTGGGTGGAATGCAAATAAGAACCACAGGGAAGAAGCAGATAATTGTTCCATGGAGGGGATTTCAATTATTGAGATGAAACTAACTGTGATTTGTTGAATGTAAAGCTGATGATCTTGTCCATAAATCAATTTGCAATAGAAAGTTTAACTAAAAGAAAAATCAAAACTAACCTTATGATATAAGTGAGTAGAGCAAAACCCAAAATAGCAATTCCTGTGAAAATAAACTCAGATATACAAACTCGGAAACCCAGCCTGAGTTTGAGCAAAAGATGAGAAAAAAAATTTTGTTAGGGAAGATAAAAAAGTCTAAGATCCAAATAATCATCTCAAAAATACATTCAAGCAAATCTGAATGAAATAAACCACTTTGAAAATAAACTCAAATTCATGAATTCTTTAAACTAGCTCCTCCTCCACTAGAATCTGAGTAAACTGCTGAAAGCAGTTTTTTTGTGAGAAAACAGGCTCAGATTTACAAGTTGTCAGTTGAAGTTTCCTAGCATCAACTTGAGCAAACTTAGAACATTTTAGAAAAAGCAGCATCCGTGTTTGTGAAAACAGCGCAGATTGATCAGTTCTCAAAAGTTACTTCCCAACTCCTGTTAGGAGTAAGCCAGCTGATTCCAACTAGGGTAAAGTCCAAAAGCAGAAAGGCAGGAGAAGCAACCCATACCAGGGTGACTTTTCCTATATTTTTCCTTCATGACTTAACCTCTGAGGTCATTGTGCTACATGATGGTGCAGGCAGGAAAAAAAAAAAAGTGAAATTTCACTTTTAGATTTCACAGTTAAATCTGACCAGCCAGAGGCAGGAAAGGGGACCCTTGGGAGCTGAGGAACACTCACCAGTCCTGCTCAGGACAGAAATTAGTTGTACTAATGTGACTTGGGTAGCTGAAACCCCTGAATAGAGACCAGAAGAGGAAATAATGTGAAGTGGGAAAATCACCGGGGTATAAGAAGACTTCAAAAAGATGTGGAAAATGGAGCTAAAAGATAATGGACAACTGACATTTTGTAACAGAAAGCGGGGAGTAGTTAATCTTACAGTCCAGGAACAGAGGACCCTAGGACCATCAAGGGAGAAGAGCATGAGTGAAATGTGGGACCCTATCCAGAGAAGCAACACCAGAGGTGGAGGCAGAGATGAGGACACGGAGAGAGGGAGCAGCTGAGGACTCTAGGTTCATGGAAAGAGAAAGACTGAGTGCTGGTTGCCAGGAGGCAGACTTGCAAGAACGTGCCTTTTGGTTGTTTAAATGATTATGTATTCCTGAAAGTTTTTCTGTACATCTCCCCACCCACCAAAAAAGACCCCAAAGGGAATAGAAGCAAATACTGTTGAATGATGATTCACGGAGAAACAATGAGTGTAAAACCGATGCTCTCCCATGTAAACTATCACTCAATTTACAATAAAAACTTTAAAAAAAAAAAAAAAGATAATGGGATTTTTTTTCATGAACTTTTCTCTGGTTTGGCCCAATCTATTTTAAAAGACCTCCTTAGAGAGAAAGCTGTAGTGAAGGCATGTTATTGTTAGTGCCATTGAATCGATTCCAACTCAGAGCAACTGTGTAGAGTTGGCAAAGGCAGCTATAATCCAACTACTTTGTATGTGTGGAAGTCCCACAGAGGAAAAGGGGTTCCCTATATAGTTCCTGTATAACACAAGTACTGGACCCAACTCTGAGCTAGACTCAAACCAGAATGTTGTGAAGCGCTGTGGTGTCGGGTCTGACTCAGTGAGCTTGTAGAGGGCTTTGGATCCTTACATCTTGGGAGCAGAAAGCCTCATCTTTCTCCCTCGAGGCAGTTGGCAGACTCAAACCGTAGACCTTGTGGTTTGCAGTCCAGTGCTTAGCATATGGAGCCACCACATTCCCCCAAAGCAATACAGAAAAGGTTTTAACATGACTCTTAACATGTGTGGGACAGAAAACAGCATATCAGTGACTTTGCAACTGAACTCACTGCTCAGAGATGGTGAGACAAACCTTGGAGTCTACATTTTGGGTTGATTAACTGTTAAACTAAAGTATCATTTTTTTAGGGGATTTTTTCATGGAACCTAAATATTTACAAAATACTCAAAATGTCCATGATGCAATCCAAAATTACCATGTGATCAATTCTCAAGGAAAAAATCCATTGGCATGCCAAATCTATAGCTGTTAGGTGTCATGGAGTCGGTACCAATTCATAGCAGTCTTACGCACAACAGAGTGAGATGCTGCCTAGTCCTCCCTACACCAATCTCAATCATTATGTTTGAGCCCATTGCTGCCAATCCATCTCGTTGGGGGTCTTCCTCTATCTGACTGTCCACTCTACCAAGCATGATGTCCTTTTCCAGGGACTAGTCCTTCCTGATAATCTGTCTGAAGTATGACACAATTTGGCCATCTTGGCATCTAAGGAGCATTCTGATTGTACTAACACAGATTTGTTTGTTCTTCTGGCATTCCATAGTATTTTTAATTTCCTTCAACACCATAACTCAAGTGCATCATTTGTTCTGTGATCTTCCTTATTCACTGTCCAACTTTCACTTGTATATGAGGCTATTGAAAATACCATGGTTTGGGGTGGTGGTATGTGCCATGGAGTCAGTTTTGACTCATAGCTACTCTGTACAGGGTTTCCAAGGCTGTAAATCTTTACGGGAGCAGAAAGCCTCATCTTTCTCCCGCGGAACAGCTGGTAGTTTTGAACTGCTGACCTTGCGGTTCACAGCCCGATCCATAACCAGTACGCTACCAGAGCTCCTTATAGTTTGGGTTAGGTGCACCTTAAACTGAGATCTTTGTTCTTCAACATTTAAAGAAGTCTTTTGCAACAGATTTGCCTAATGCAGCACGTCACTTGATTTCTTTCTCGATTGCTGCTTCCAGGAGTGTTGATTGATATAAGCAAAATGAGTAAGTATGATGAAATAATACAACCCTGGTGCACACATTTCCTGATTTTAAACCATTCAGTGTCCCTCATTCTGTTAGAATGACTGCCTCTTGGTCTATCTGAGCACAATTAAGTGTCCCAGAATACTCATTCTCCACAATGTTGTCCATAGTTTGTTATGATATCCTCACAATCGAAAGCCATTGCGTAGTCAATAAAGCACAGGAAAACATCTTTATGTTGGTATTCTCTACTTTCAGCTAAGATCCAGCTGATGTCATGTCAGCAGTGATATGCCTCTTCCCACATCCCTGTCTGATTCTGACTGGAACCTCTGGCAGCTCCCTGTCAATGTACTGTTGCAGCCATTTTAGAATTATTTTTAGAAAAATTTTACTTGCATGCAATATTATTAATATTGTCCGATGAGTTCTGCATTACATTGGGTCACCTCTTTTTTGGAATGGGCACAAATATAGATCTCTTCGAATCAGTTGGGCAGGTCTTCCATATTTCTTGGCACGGATGAGTGAGTGCCTCCTGTGCTGCCTCAGTTTGTTGAAAGATTTCAATTTGTATTCTATCAATTCCCAGGTACTTAATCATTGCCAATGCCTTCAGTGCACCTCGGACTTCCTCCTTCAATATCATTGGCTCTTGATCACATGCTACCTCTTGAAATGGTTGAACATTGACCATTTCTTTTTGGTAGTGACTCTGGGTATACCTTGTATTTTCTTTTGATGCTTTCTGCATTATTCTGTGTTTTGCTGGAAGAATCTTTAAATATTTCAAGCCGAGATTTGAATTTTTAATTCAGTTCTTTCAGATTGAGAAATGCTGAACATGTTCCCTTTTGGTTTTCTAATTTCAGGTCTTTGCATATTTCATTATAAATTTTTGTAACTTTTTTTGTGTGAATTGAGTAAAGTTACAAAGTAGATTTACTACATTTGTTTACAATGATTACAATCCT
>NW_006408958.1:420921-432525 GCF_000296735.1 Chrysochloris asiatica
ATCGAGTCAGTTCTGACCCATAGCAATGGATAGCTAGGTAGAAGTCATGAAGGTGGTATACGAGAGTGAGTGAAGTGTGTTCCGGGCTCTTCCAGCTCATCATAAGGAACCTTACAGGATGGATTGTTCAACACTGAATTACATTACAAGTAACTGAGATGAAGCCTTTTAAATTCATTCTTTAAAAAGCTATTGAGGATAGGTTTACAGATAATACTTACTACAATATTGTAGTTAAAACACCAGAAAATGTGACAAAACCAGCAGCTATAAAAACACCAACAGCAATGGAAACAAGTGTGTGTGCTTGCAGTGCATATAGAAGAGGCCGTGCAGTTTGCAGCGTCATGTGATTAGGTCACAATGACAGCTCTGACTGGAGAGCATTGTTGTGCCATCGAGTCAGTTCTGACTCACAGTGAGCTTGTCTAGGATTTCTGAGCAGTGACTGGTGGGTTTGAACCACCAACCTTGTGGTTAGTAGTCCAGTGCTGATCCTGTAGCAACACACCAGGACTCCTGACTGGAGAGCATTAGGAGATTCAAAAAATAAATTAGCAAGAGTTTTAGCCTTGTAGCTAGTTATATTGATACAAATAAGCTGAACTTAAAAAAAAAGTTTTTTTTTTTCTTACAACTAACTACAGGGATATTTTTATTTAAAAAGGAATAAATTTTTATTGAAACACTGCACAGAAATGTCATAGACCGTCATTTTGATACCCCCTGCTGTGGCGGTGTCATCCAGCGCAGTCCACACACCCCTAGTGATGCCACTGGACAGGAGCCCTGGTCCCCAAGTTTCCGTAGGCCCGGCCTCATTCCTAGTCTTTCAGGTCCCCCCGAGTCAATGAGGGAACATGTGGTTGCTGCCTCCAAGGCCATGAAGATGGGGGACTGGAAGACCTGCCACAGCTTTATCATCAATGAGAAGATGAATGGCAAAGTGTGGGACCTTTTCCCGGAGGCTGACAAAGTTCGCACCATGCTGGTTAGGTGAGCCAAAAGAGCAGAGCAGGTTGGGGAAGTTTTTGAAAAGACTGGTTGGTCTCCTTCCAAATGGACTTCCATTTGCTCCTCTTTCCCAATAGGAAGATCCAAGAAGAGTCACTTCGGACCTACCTCTTTACCTACAGCAGTGTCTATGACTCTATCAGGTAGGGTGGGCCTTGGGAAAGAAGAGAGTCCTCAGCTTTGTAACTAGGAACTAGGATCCTGATTACTCCCTGCTCTCTCTCTACCTTCCTCCTCAGCATGGAGACGCTGTCTGACATGTTTGAGCTGGACCTACCCACTGTGCACTCCATCATCAGCAAGATGATCATTAATGAGGAACTGATGGTAAATGGGCACATGGGGCCCTGTAGGGAGTGGGGTCTGGTCCATGTCATGTCCTATCTCTGCCTGGCCCTTTAGGCCTCCCTGGACCAGCCGACACAGACTGTGGTGATGCACCGCACTGAGCCCACTGCCCAGCAGAACCTGGCATTGCAGCTAGCTGAGAAGCTAGGCAGCTTGGTTGAGAATAATGAGCGAGTGTTTGACCACAAGCAGGGTACCTATGGTGGCTACTTCCGAGGTGAGTGGGTCGGCCCCCAGGTTCTGACCCCTTAACTGTCTCTCCTCTGGTACTGACCACTCTCCTCTCCCTTTTCATTTCTCTCTATAGATCAGAAGGATGGTTACCGCAAAAACGAGGGCTACATGCGCCGCGGTGGCTACCGCCAGCAGCAGTCTCAGACAGCCTACTAGTCTTCTCCACTTCTCCATGTCTTAGACCACTCGGTGTTTAAGTCCTAAGCCATACCCAGTCATTAAAGGTCTATTTAAAGTTGCTGCAACTCCTTATTATTGTGTACGTCCACAGGTATGTGTTGGATTCATTCATTTGCTTAGCTTTTGCTGCATGACATGCAGAACGGTCAGAATCTATCTTACAAATCCTTGACTTCAAAGGGCTTAGTGCTCTGTGACATGTAACAATGTAACTGAAGATTCTAACTCCATGTGGAAGTTATGATAGGAATATGGGGGAAAGGTGGTGAATATATTGAGACTGACACCGGAGATGAATGTCAGGGAAGGAATAATGGTGGCAGTGAGACCGTGAAAGCTGGGTGGGTGGTGGTCCTTGAAACAATGTAGATCTGCTCTTCTCTGCCCATGACAAGACAATCACTATAATTAAGAGTAAGTAGTGAGAAGCTTTTAGAGTGATTGGACATTGTCATGACATCTCAGCATGTGATTGTTTTCCTAATAATTCATGTTTATTGTATTTTATAAAAGTGACTGGTCTACAGTCGATTGGAATTTTTTAAAATCTTCATGACTGTTTGAAAAGTATTCACTTAGGCTGAGGGAAAAGCAGGTGCAAAGGAGTAGGAGAAACGTGTGGTTGGTTTGAAGTGTATGTAGGGTGATGTGTGTGTGCAGGAGAGATGATAAGCAGGAGCCATAAACTGGGACCATTTCATGAAAGCTTTAAATGCTTTGGGTTTTTGCAAACAAAATAACATGAGTAGATTCTGTTTTTGAAAAGATAATGACGCTCCACTGTAGAGTGTTGGAATTGGAGGAAACACAAGGCAGTAAAGTCTAAGTAGTTAGGGTAGGAGCGGTGGGGCTGGGGGAGGATTGAGGAATCCTGTGTGTAACGAGCTGTCTGCCTTCAGTGACCAGTTAGGTGGGAGAGTTAGAGTGTTTCCTAATTGGAAGATGAGTAAATTATAGCACTGCTGTGAAGAATACAAGAACTGCAGGTATACAGAGTGGGCTGATAATGAGGTTGGTTTTACAGATGTAGACTGAGGTCCCTCTGGAATTTAGGGACCTGGCTATAAGAGTTTGGAATTTGAATTTACTGGTCTGTAGGCTAAGCAGCCATACAAAGAGATTCCAATGGTTCAAGCAAAATAGTTTATTTTGTGACAGTCCAGAAGTAGGGAGTGGCCCCAGGTTGGGGGCTAGACAGCTGAGGTGCTTAAGGTCATTCAATGTCCCATTGTCATGTTTGTCCACCGTCTCCTAGGTTGTTGCCCTTCTTTAGTTAACAGCCCACAGAGTGGGAAAGAGAAAGAGGCCCTGAAAATTACACCAATCTCATTGACTAGAGTTTAATCTCAGGTCCTGAAGTGCCTCTAACTGGGTGTTCCTAATATTAAGAGGAATAAATGGGTGGTTCACTGGGAGGTCATCACAGAAGGAAAGGAACAGAGAAAGGTTTGGAAGTGAGTGACCTATGAATGGTGGTTAAAAGTGGGTAACATAGCCTACAAACCAGCATCCTTTGGATACTTACACACTAGATGCTTTACATACTCACTTACTTTACATATCTCAACTCATTGTATTCTCTTGGAATAATCCTAGTCCCATTTTATAGAAGGGGAAGTGAGGGCACTGAGTGCACACCAAGGTAGTCTGACTCCATGATCCCAGCTATTACTCATTGTGTTAAGTTCATTGAGTCTATTCTGACTCAATACTGACCCTGTATAGGGTTTCCAAGGAGCAGCTTGTGGGTTTGAACTACTGACCTTGTGGGTCTCAGTCCATTGCTTAATGTACAGTGCCATACCAGAACTCTATTAATCATTGTACTTAGTGCTAATTAAGTGGGAACATAAAGAGGGTCAAAGACTGAACTCGACATGTGAATGGTGGGTGGGTAAAAGGGAAAGCAGAGGGGGAGGTGGCCAGTGGTGAGCATTCGGCTATGCTAAATAGGGCACGGGAACCTCGGGCAGGCAGCAGAGCCATTTTCAGGGTGAGTGGTGACCTTAGAGGCAGGGTTGTGGAAACTTTTACAGTAAAGTGCTAAATAGTTTTATTCATTACATGAGATCTGCTGTATATTCCTTTTCTTCTTTATAAGAACCTTTAAAAATACGAAAACCATTCTTGACTAAAGGATTGTACAAAAACAATTCATGAGAAAGATTCACCCCTCAGCACTGTAGGGTAAGTGCAGGACCGCAAGGTGGGTTTGAACCACGAGGTCAGCGATTCAGACTCATCAGCCACTCCTTGGAAACCCTATGTGGGTGGCTGTTAGTCGAAACCGACTCAATGGCACTTAGCAGTTTGGGGGAGGAGGGAAAAGATCAAGTCTCCCACTGCATACCCTTCCATTTTTTGCAAGAAGTTTGAATTTTTTTTTTTTCTCAAAAAAAAAAATACTTCTCAGTGAGTTTTGGTAAAGTGAAAAGCAGTATGTGTTTTTGGAGGTTGGTTCATTTGTTTTTACTCATATTCACACATTCTCTTCAAGAGAAATTTTTCAGTTGAATTTTGGCACAGATAGAGGAAGCAAAACAGTTTAACAGTGTCTTCCCAACTTGAGCTTGACCATATCTAGTGTTTCATAAAAATAAAGGCTGGTGAGAAAGTGGCGAAACTGGGACCCTCCTAAATTATTGGTGGGACTGTAAAATATTTCAACCAGTTTGGAAAACGGTATGATGCTTCCTCAGTAACTTGAAATTAGAAATACGTTGTGACCCAGCAATCCCTCTACTTGGTATATATCCACAAGAAATACGAGCCAGGACACAAGTAAACACATGCACATTGTAGGCCATATTTAGCATAACAGAGTCTACTAGCTCATTGTTCACAGCATAAAGCATACAGCAAGCAAAAACAAACACGTCTAGATATTATCAAACTGCTTAAGGCAATGAGTTGATGGGCTTTGGGGCTCAGGACCATAGTTTCAGGGGACACCATGGTCAGTTGGCACAACACAGTCCATAAAGACAATGTTCTACATCCTGTGTGAGAGAGTCGTGCCTGGGATCCTGAAATAAGTGGGCAGACGTCTAAGGTGCAGCTATTGTTCTCTCCATGAGCAGGAGAACAGTGATAAGGATTGAAGAGGCTTGAAATCAGTCAGTCCACTGGACTCATGGAACATGTGAACATCAGTCTCCAAGACTCTTGAGATCAGAAGAACTAGATGGTGCCTAGCTACCGCTACCAACTACTCTGAAACGAACCCCATTAGAGAATCCCAAATAGAGTGGAGGGAAAAGAACGGATTTACTGGTCAGAAGGAGACTAGAGGAATCTGAAACCATGGCCCTCTCCCACCCTTCAGGTCTAGAAAGGAACTCACCTTCATGGCCCAACAACATTAGAAAGGTATGCTCTCAGTGGAATTATCAGTCATTCAAAATGAAAAGGACAACATTTTCCTAAGGACAGTCGGGAAGCTGGGTGGAATGCAAATAAGAACCACAGGGAAGAAGCAGATAATTGTTCCATGGAGGGGATTTCAATTATTGAGATGAAACTAACTGTGATTTGTTGAATGTAAAGCTGATGATCTTGTCCATAAATCAATTTGCAATAGAAAGTTTAACTAAAAGAAAAATCAAAACTAACCTTATGATATAAGTGAGTAGAGCAAAACCCAAAATAGCAATTCCTGTGAAAATAAACTCAGATATACAAACTCGGAAACCCAGCCTGAGTTTGAGCAAAAGATGAGAAAAAAAATTTTGTTAGGGAAGATAAAAAAGTCTAAGATCCAAATAATCATCTCAAAAATACATTCAAGCAAATCTGAATGAAATAAACCACTTTGAAAATAAACTCAAATTCATGAATTCTTTAAACTAGCTCCTCCTCCACTAGAATCTGAGTAAACTGCTGAAAGCAGTTTTTTTGTGAGAAAACAGGCTCAGATTTACAAGTTGTCAGTTGAAGTTTCCTAGCATCAACTTGAGCAAACTTAGAACATTTTAGAAAAAGCAGCATCCGTGTTTGTGAAAACAGCGCAGATTGATCAGTTCTCAAAAGTTACTTCCCAACTCCTGTTAGGAGTAAGCCAGCTGATTCCAACTAGGGTAAAGTCCAAAAGCAGAAAGGCAGGAGAAGCAACCCATACCAGGGTGACTTTTCCTATATTTTTCCTTCATGACTTAACCTCTGAGGTCATTGTGCTACATGATGGTGCAGGCAGGAAAAAAAAAAAAGTGAAATTTCACTTTTAGATTTCACAGTTAAATCTGACCAGCCAGAGGCAGGAAAGGGGACCCTTGGGAGCTGAGGAACACTCACCAGTCCTGCTCAGGACAGAAATTAGTTGTACTAATGTGACTTGGGTAGCTGAAACCCCTGAATAGAGACCAGAAGAGGAAATAATGTGAAGTGGGAAAATCACCGGGGTATAAGAAGACTTCAAAAAGATGTGGAAAATGGAGCTAAAAGATAATGGACAACTGACATTTTGTAACAGAAAGCGGGGAGTAGTTAATCTTACAGTCCAGGAACAGAGGACCCTAGGACCATCAAGGGAGAAGAGCATGAGTGAAATGTGGGACCCTATCCAGAGAAGCAACACCAGAGGTGGAGGCAGAGATGAGGACACGGAGAGAGGGAGCAGCTGAGGACTCTAGGTTCATGGAAAGAGAAAGACTGAGTGCTGGTTGCCAGGAGGCAGACTTGCAAGAACGTGCCTTTTGGTTGTTTAAATGATTATGTATTCCTGAAAGTTTTTCTGTACATCTCCCCACCCACCAAAAAAGACCCCAAAGGGAATAGAAGCAAATACTGTTGAATGATGATTCACGGAGAAACAATGAGTGTAAAACCGATGCTCTCCCATGTAAACTATCACTCAATTTACAATAAAAACTTTAAAAAAAAAAAAAAAGATAATGGGATTTTTTTTCATGAACTTTTCTCTGGTTTGGCCCAATCTATTTTAAAAGACCTCCTTAGAGAGAAAGCTGTAGTGAAGGCATGTTATTGTTAGTGCCATTGAATCGATTCCAACTCAGAGCAACTGTGTAGAGTTGGCAAAGGCAGCTATAATCCAACTACTTTGTATGTGTGGAAGTCCCACAGAGGAAAAGGGGTTCCCTATATAGTTCCTGTATAACACAAGTACTGGACCCAACTCTGAGCTAGACTCAAACCAGAATGTTGTGAAGCGCTGTGGTGTCGGGTCTGACTCAGTGAGCTTGTAGAGGGCTTTGGATCCTTACATCTTGGGAGCAGAAAGCCTCATCTTTCTCCCTCGAGGCAGTTGGCAGACTCAAACCGTAGACCTTGTGGTTTGCAGTCCAGTGCTTAGCATATGGAGCCACCACATTCCCCCAAAGCAATACAGAAAAGGTTTTAACATGACTCTTAACATGTGTGGGACAGAAAACAGCATATCAGTGACTTTGCAACTGAACTCACTGCTCAGAGATGGTGAGACAAACCTTGGAGTCTACATTTTGGGTTGATTAACTGTTAAACTAAAGTATCATTTTTTTAGGGGATTTTTTCATGGAACCTAAATATTTACAAAATACTCAAAATGTCCATGATGCAATCCAAAATTACCATGTGATCAATTCTCAAGGAAAAAATCCATTGGCATGCCAAATCTATAGCTGTTAGGTGTCATGGAGTCGGTACCAATTCATAGCAGTCTTACGCACAACAGAGTGAGATGCTGCCTAGTCCTCCCTACACCAATCTCAATCATTATGTTTGAGCCCATTGCTGCCAATCCATCTCGTTGGGGGTCTTCCTCTATCTGACTGTCCACTCTACCAAGCATGATGTCCTTTTCCAGGGACTAGTCCTTCCTGATAATCTGTCTGAAGTATGACACAATTTGGCCATCTTGGCATCTAAGGAGCATTCTGATTGTACTAACACAGATTTGTTTGTTCTTCTGGCATTCCATAGTATTTTTAATTTCCTTCAACACCATAACTCAAGTGCATCATTTGTTCTGTGATCTTCCTTATTCACTGTCCAACTTTCACTTGTATATGAGGCTATTGAAAATACCATGGTTTGGGGTGGTGGTATGTGCCATGGAGTCAGTTTTGACTCATAGCTACTCTGTACAGGGTTTCCAAGGCTGTAAATCTTTACGGGAGCAGAAAGCCTCATCTTTCTCCCGCGGAACAGCTGGTAGTTTTGAACTGCTGACCTTGCGGTTCACAGCCCGATCCATAACCAGTACGCTACCAGAGCTCCTTATAGTTTGGGTTAGGTGCACCTTAAACTGAGATCTTTGTTCTTCAACATTTAAAGAAGTCTTTTGCAACAGATTTGCCTAATGCAGCACGTCACTTGATTTCTTTCTCGATTGCTGCTTCCAGGAGTGTTGATTGATATAAGCAAAATGAGTAAGTATGATGAAATAATACAACCCTGGTGCACACATTTCCTGATTTTAAACCATTCAGTGTCCCTCATTCTGTTAGAATGACTGCCTCTTGGTCTATCTGAGCACAATTAAGTGTCCCAGAATACTCATTCTCCACAATGTTGTCCATAGTTTGTTATGATATCCTCACAATCGAAAGCCATTGCGTAGTCAATAAAGCACAGGAAAACATCTTTATGTTGGTATTCTCTACTTTCAGCTAAGATCCAGCTGATGTCATGTCAGCAGTGATATGCCTCTTCCCACATCCCTGTCTGATTCTGACTGGAACCTCTGGCAGCTCCCTGTCAATGTACTGTTGCAGCCATTTTAGAATTATTTTTAGAAAAATTTTACTTGCATGCAATATTATTAATATTGTCCGATGAGTTCTGCATTACATTGGGTCACCTCTTTTTTGGAATGGGCACAAATATAGATCTCTTCGAATCAGTTGGGCAGGTCTTCCATATTTCTTGGCACGGATGAGTGAGTGCCTCCTGTGCTGCCTCAGTTTGTTGAAAGATTTCAATTTGTATTCTATCAATTCCCAGGTACTTAATCATTGCCAATGCCTTCAGTGCACCTCGGACTTCCTCCTTCAATATCATTGGCTCTTGATCACATGCTACCTCTTGAAATGGTTGAACATTGACCATTTCTTTTTGGTAGTGACTCTGGGTATACCTTGTATTTTCTTTTGATGCTTTCTGCATTATTCTGTGTTTTGCTGGAAGAATCTTTAAATATTTCAAGCCGAGATTTGAATTTTTAATTCAGTTCTTTCAGATTGAGAAATGCTGAACATGTTCCCTTTTGGTTTTCTAATTTCAGGTCTTTGCATATTTCATTATAAATTTTTGTAACTTTTTTTGTGTGAATTGAGTAAAGTTACAAAGTAGATTTACTACATTTGTTTACAATGATTACAATCCTCTCCATGTTCCATCAGTTAACAGTATTTATCTCTATTCACTTTATCATTTTTTTAACAGTATATAAGCTTTACTAGCTTAATTTATTTTTTTCCACCACCACCCCCGCCATATCCATCACTGTTGTTGTTAAGTGCCATCGAGTTGGCTCCTACCCATAAGGTTTCCAAGGAGCAGCTGGTGAGCTGAACCAACCTTGAGGTTCAAACCGATTTTGCAGTCCAGCTCATTAACCCATAGTGCCACACCAGGACTCCAGAAATTTCTCATTTAGCAAGAAAATCTTTTCTTAACTTTATTTTTTAAAGTTTCTATTTTGAATTAGGAGACCTGGTATGGTGCTGTGGATTAATGTGCTGGACTGCAAAGTCGGTCTGAACTTCAAGATAGGCAGTTTGAGCTCACCAGCTGTTTACCCTATACAGGGTCACTGTGGGTCAGAACCGACTCAACGGCACTTAACAGCAGCAAATTGTGAATTGAGTGATAGTTTACAGGATAGATCATCAGTTTTACACTCAACAAATCATATTTTGTTTCATTGCAGTGATTACAATTCCTTCCATGTACTATTGGTTAACAGTATTTACCTCTATTCCCTGCCCACCCATTTTTATTTATTTTTTGATGTGTACAAAACACAGAAAATACATACTCGTTTAAGTGTCCAAAGGGCACATTTTGCAAGCCAGCCTCCTGCCCACAGGCACACAGCCTTTCTCATTCTATGGGTCTAGAGTACTCAGCTGCTCTATCTCTCTATTCCATCACCTCTACTTCTGTCTCTGCTGTGTCCGCTTTTCTGATTAGGATCCCATGCTCAACTCATGCTCTTCTCTTTTGATGGTCCTAAGGTCCTCTGTTCCTGGAATGAAAGATTACTCCTCACTTTTTGTTTCACATCTTCTACATTTACAGTTGTGACCATCGCAATTAGTCATGATAACAATTACTCAACTATTGAATCAAAAGAATCCTATCCCCATCCCCTTTCACCAGACCCATCTGGACAAGAGGATAACGATTCAGTGGGGATTCTACCTTACCCTCCACATTCTGAAACTAAGCTCACTATTGAAAGCTTGTAAACCAATCACTTCATGCCTTTATATCCCCCCAGTTTTGGTAGCAAGTGTCTAAGTTGCTCATCCCCATCAACCCTTTGTATTGAGGGGACAGACGTGATTTTTGATATGAAGAGTTCCCATTTTGTTGGAATTTTGAGTAACTACATAAGCAAAGGTTCTGTTCATCAAATTGCAGCAATTTATGCTTGCTTCCTGCATCAAACTTCTTCATTTTCATCTGATCCAGTTCTGATCAGCAAACTAGGTCAAATGGATACCATTTGCAAGTTTGGGTATTCTCATATGCCTCACCCTACTTCAGACCAGCTGGCCCCTCACTCTCAATTCTAGTCCCCAGTTAGGTCAGTTAACATGGGCTCAGGAGTTCACAAGTCTGCCTAAACTTCAGACCAGCCAGCCCTTCCTTTTCTCTCTCTCTTCTCAAGGTCAATGGGTGTCTCTGGAACATGGTCAAACTCAGCCCATGTCTTCATTGTTGCATTTCCCCCACTTCCACTTACAAGTAGACCAGGGTGGTCACCAGTGAGCTTACAAGCCTGCTCCTGTGTTCCCTTTGAGTTTCAGTCTTGGAAGTAGATTTACTCTGATGGACTGACTTTTCTTGCCTTGATGGCTCCAAAGTGAACAGCTTGCTTGATCTTGTAACAGCCAAACAGTCTGCCTTTTTTTTTTTTCCTCCCTGTTGGTCTTTCAAGAAATATCTTCTGTTCCTCTTGCCACTCCAGGTTGGTCTGCATGTCCTTTCAAGTAGGAATGTACCACCTCAGAAGATTCTGGATGGGGCTCAGGATTCCACCTAAGGTCCCATACTTAACAAGAAGCCTATTTCCCTAGGCAAATTCTAGTACTTCTTTTAGCTGAGCTAATCCAGTTATAGGCTTAAATCAGGTTTACAAGCTTTCTTTAGTCACATTCTGATTTTTGCATGTTGATCTTACACCCTGCCATTTTGCTGAATGAGTCCCAGTAAATTTTTTTGCTGAGTCTTTGGGATGGTCTATGTATAGGATAAGATCATCTGCAAATAGAGTTTTACTTCTTTGCCTATTTGGATGCCTTTAATTTTCCTTTCTTGTCTTATATCTCTAGCTAAGACTACCAGCTATAATATTGAATAGGAGTGATGATAAAGAGCATCCTTGTCTGGTTCCTGTTTGCAAAGGGAATGCTTTCAGTTTTTCTCCATTGACAGTGAGGTTGCTTGTTGGTTTTGTATATATGCTTTTAATTATGTTGAGGAATTTCCCTTCAATCCCTACTTTGTTGAATGTTTTTATCAGGAATTGGTTAAATGCCTTTTCTGCATCAATCAAAAAGATCATGTGGTTCTTTTACTTTTTAAAATTTATATGGTGAATTACGTTTATTATTTTTCTGATATTGAGCCGTCTTTGTATCCCTGGTATGAGCACCACTTGGT
>NW_006408958.1:433335-469647 GCF_000296735.1 Chrysochloris asiatica
GAATATATATTCATTTAAACAATCAAAGGGCACATTCTGCAAGCCTGCCATCTCTGCCTCCATCTCTGGTATTGCTGCTTCTCTGGATAGGGTCCCATATTCCGCTTGTGCTTTTCTCCCTTGATGGTCCTAAGATCCTCTGTTTCTGGAATATAATATTAATTACTCCCCCTTTATGTTACAAAACTACTTTTACAGTTGTGACAGTTGCAATTATTCATAACAATTACTGTTGAATCATAAGAATCTTAACCCCATCTCTTTTCACCAGACCCATCTAGACAAGATAGAAACTATTCAGCAAGGACTCTACCTTCCCCCGCACATTCTTAAACTAAACTCCCTCTTGAAAACTTGTAAGCCAGTCACTTTGTGCCTTTATCGCCCCCTCATTTTAGGTAGCCAATGTCTAAGTTGCCTATCCTTATCTACCTTATCTACAGAAGGGGTAGGATTGATAATTGATGTGAAGACTTCTTCCCTCTCAGTTGCTATTTTAAGTTACTACATCCATAAGTATAGGTCAAGTTCATCAAATTGTAGCAATATACCTTTGTTTCCTTATCAAAAATTGTTGGGTTTTTTTTGTCTTCCTCTAGTCTAGTTCTGATTATCAAGCTATCGAGGCTAGATCAAATGGGTACTATATGCAAGTCTGGGCATTCTTGTGCATTTCCCCTCACTTTATATTAGCTAGATAGTTCACTCTCAACTTTAGCCCTCCGTGGCTATGTCCTTTTCCATGGGCTCAGGAGTCCCCAGGTCTTACCGCACTTCGGACCAAGCAGCCCTTCCTCCTCTCTCATCTCCAGGTCAATGGGAGTCTATGGAACGTGGTTGAACATTGGCTAAGATTTTGTTGAGAATGTTTGCATCTATGTTCATGAGGGATTATTGGTCTATAATTTTCTTTTTTAGTGATGTCCCTTCCTGGTTTTGGTATGAGGATTATGCTTGCTTCATAAAATACATTTGGGAGTTCCCCATCCTTTTCTATATTCTGGGATAGTTTGCATAGAACTGATGACATCGCTTCTCTGAATGTTTGGTAAAATTCACCAGTGAAGCCATCTGGGACTGGACTTTTTTTGGTTGGGAGTTTTTTGATGACCTGATCAATTTCTTCTTTTGTTATAGGTCTGTTTAAGCTTTCTACTTCACTCTGTATACATTTAAATAGGTTGTGTTTTTTCGAAAAAATGTATCCACCTCCTCTAGCTTTTCAAATTTGTTGGAGTACAACTCTTCGTAGTATTCTGTTATTATCCTTCTTATTTCCATTGGTTCTGTTGTGATGTCACCTATGTTGTTACTTATGCGTGTTCTTCCTCTTTTCTTTTGTTAGATTTGCCAATAGTTTGTCAAATTTTATGGATCCTTTCAAAGAGCTAGCTTCTTGTTTTGGTTCTTTATATATTATTTCTGTTTCCTATCATTTATTTCTGTTCTAATTTTTATTATTTCTTCTGGTGACTGTAGGTTTACTTTGCTGGTCTTTTTCTGATTGTTGGAGATACTGAGTTAATGTGTTGATTTTTCATTCGTTCTTCTGTTTGGAAGTGTACATTTATTGCTATAAATTGCCTTCTCAGCACTGCTTTTGCTGTGTCCCAAAGGTTTTGATATGCTGTTTTTTTATTTTCATTTGTTTCTAGAAATTTTTAAATCGTGCTTTTTATTTGTTCTACTACCCAGTAGTTTTTAAGCCGAGTGTTACTCAGTTTCCATGTACTTGACTTTATTTCCTTGATCTTCCGATTGTTGATTTCTAATTTTATAGTATTGTTATCTGAGAAGATGATTTGTAGTATTTTGATGTTTTAAAATTTATGCACACTTTCTTTGTGGCCTAATATATCATCTATTCTGGAGAATGTTCCATATTCGCTGGAAAAGAATGTGTATTGTGTCATTGTTGGGTTGAATGCTCTGTACAAATCTATGAGGTCAAGTTGGTTCACTGTGTTGTTTAGTTCCTCTGTGTCTTCGTTGGATTCCCTTCTGGATTTTCTATCCTTTTTCAAAAGTGTATTAGAATCTCCCATTATTATTGTAGCATTGTCTGTTTCTTTGGTTCTATTGTTGTTGTTAAGTGCTGCTGAGTTTGTTCCAACCCATAGCAACCCTATATAGGGTTTCCCAGGAGTGGCTGGTAAATTGAAGCCACCAACCTTGTGGTTCAAACTAACTTTGCAGTCCAGTGCATTATCCCACAGCGCCACACCAGGGTTTGCTTTATGTATTTTGGGACTCTTTCATTGGGAATATAGATATTTATTATGGTTATATCCTCTTGTTCAATTGACCCTTTAATCATGAAATAATGTCCTTTGTCTCTTATGCTGTATTTTGACTTAAAGTTTATTTTATCAGAGATTAGGATTGCTCCACCTCCTTGTTTTTATTGCAATTAGTTTGGCATATTTTTTCCAGCTTTCAATTTTTAATCCATTTTTGTCTTTGTGTATAAGGTGTGTCGCTTGTAGACAGCATATTTAAGGATCCTGTTTTCTTATCTATTCTGCCACTCTCTGTCTCTTGACTGTTAGGTTTAATCCATTGACATTCAGTGTAACTATCTGTAGATATGAATTAACTGCTATCATTATGCTGGGGGTTAGTTTTGTTGTTGTTTTTTTGTGGTACTGCTGGTTTCTTTGTTCTGTATGCCTTCCTGTGCTGAGTTCATTTTGTGTGTGTGTGTGCTTTTTCTTGTCAGCTTCTTCCTAGTCTTAATGTTTATATAATCTTGGATTTTTCCTTTTCTTGATATGTTGTGAAGTTTTAAGTTTCTTTGAGGTTGTCCTATATTCTATTAATTTCTTCCTCCTTATAAAACAGTCTATTTTATCCTAAAATCTACCTGATCTCCTCATCACCTGGCTCTCTGTTCCTATACTTTCCTCTTCTTTCACATTGTAGTTGCCCTGATCATAGACTGACTTCCCAGATCCCCAAAATTCTTGTGATTTTGTTCTGCTCTGGCCTCTTCCATCTCTGGACTGGGTCCCACATTCTGCTTGTGCTCTTCTCCCTTGATGGTCCTCGGGTCCTCTGTTCCTGGACTGTAAGATTAACTACTCCCCCCTTTTTGTTACAAAACTTCTACCTTCACAATTGTGACAGTTGCAATTAGTCATGATAACAATTAACTATTGAATCATAAGAATCTTATCCCCATATCTTTTCACCAGAGCCATCTAGACAAGATGAAAACTATTCAGTGGGGATTCTGCCTTCCCCTGCACATTCAGAAACTAAAATCATTTCATGCCTTTATAGCCCCTCACCCCCACCCCCATTTTAGGTAGTCAGTGTCTTGAGTATATGGTTCTTGATTGGCAGTTTTGTCTTTCAGGGTTTTATATATGTCTCCCCATTGTCTTCTTGACTGTATGGGTTCTTCTGAGAGGTTAGAGCTTTGTCCTATTTGCTTTCCTTTGTAGGTAACTCTTCTTTTTCCCCTCACTGCTTTCAGGATTCTTTCCTTGTCTTTGATTTTGCAGAGTTTGATTATGATATGTCTTGGTGATTTTTCTCTTGGGGGGTCTATTATTCTCTTAGGGTTCATTCAGCTTCTTGAATGTTTATGTTCTCATCTTTCAAGATGTTAGGGAAATTTTCTTCCTGCAGCTCTTCAATGCTCTTCTGTGGTTGTCTTTGATTCTTCCTGCTCTTGAACTCCAGTCACCTGTAGGTTATTCCTCTTCATGTTGTCCCACATGAATCTTAGGCTTTCTTCAGATTTTTTTCATTCTTTTTTATGCTTGCTCTTAGCACTGTTGAGAGATAGGACTTTAAGCTCACTGATTTTGGCTTCCATCCCTTCAATTCTACTCCTTTACCTTTTCAGTGTATTGTCCACTTCCAGTATTTTAGTATTGATCATCTGAATCTCTTTTTACAGTTTTTGTATTGTGTCCAATGCTATATATATATTTTGTTTGATTGTTTCTGTAGTGCTTTTCTGACTTATTTTTTTTCCTTATTTACTGCGACCTTTCTGTGGAACATTTGGATGCATTTTAATAGCATTCTCCTGAATTCCTTTTCAGGTAATTCCAATGCCTGTTCTCCCTCCAACACAAATTCTAGGTCTTCCTTTTGGTTGGTTGTTTGAGCTGCTCTGTCTTGTTTCTGCACATGAGCAGAAATTTTCTGTTGCTTTTTATGCATTGTGGTGGTATTTTATTTGTAATAATTAGATGCATGTATGTTGGTGTATTCTTAAGCTCTTGCCAATTGCTTCCTGATATATTTGATCAGGAGATGGACTTCTCTTTTCACTGCCCTTACATCTCAAATCAGAGTGCTTTTAGCACATGTTGGTTGTAGATGCTGCTCTGGTGTACAGCAGCTGGTATTGGCTCTAGCCCAGATGGTGGGGCTTTATAGGGTATTATTGTAACTCCTCAGAAACCTTATACAGGGTCTCTGTGGGCTGCAGCCAACTTGACAACACTTAACAACAACAACAAAATTGTAGCTTCGCTGTATGGCCTCAGTTTCTGTCTCTTGTTGGGGAAGAGAAGAAAAGAAAGAGATCCCCCATAATAGGAGGACCAAGAAAAAAAATAGACGAAACATGAAAGTCCAAAATCACAAAAACCCAGAGGGAAAAAAAATTGGAAAATATGAGTAAGACTTTAGTGCCATCTAATGGCCTCTTTCCCTTAAAGATGCCTGAGAAATTTCAAGATGTTCCTGCTGTGCTATAACTCAAGGTTTTGTTTTTGACAGCCCCCACCCCACCCCCCAATCCTCTCCTTAAGTCCATTCAGCTGTGTCTCCTAGTGAGAACCAGCCCAAGGCTGACCAGATCTGCTTTGGAAGACACCCTGTTGCAAACCCTTCCTGTTGACTCCTCCCCCTTTGGTTCTGCACCCAGCGATCCTTCTGCATGTGTGGCAGAACCTTCCCTAGAAGTGTCTGTTCATTCAGGCATTCCCTCTGGTCCCCAGAGCAGAGGTGAATTGACAGAGCAAAAGAAAAGAATGAAAAAGGAATGCTAACACCTTTATCTCTGCAGATCTGTCAGTTTTTTGCAATGGAGGTTGCTCTCTTGACCCTCTCTCTATGCTCACTCCCGTCCAAAACAGTTGTAGTGGGCCAAACTGGCTGTCCCAAATCAGAAGCCACCTCCTTTCTTGCTTCTCCACTTATCTACTTATTTATCCCTTTAACTGAAGTTCAGAGTTCCAGGACCATCCTGTAAATCTGTTTCATCCGGTTTTGCAGGTTTTTACTGATGGGGGCCTGAACAACTTCTGCCTAGTCTTCCATCAAGCCCCGCCTTCGTTATAATATTTGACTTTGTCTTCTCAAGCTGCCCTTTGAAATTTTCTATTCAACTCTTTGACCTCCTCATTTCTTCCATTTGCTTTAGCATCTCTGCACCGGAGAGTAAGTTCTAGAGTATGTTCTGGCATCCATGCTTATTTTTTCTTTCTTATCTTAATGACCTTTTGCTTTCTTTCTGTATGATGTTTTTGATGTCATCCCACAACTCTTCTGGTCTTTGGTCATTAGTGTCTAATTCATCAGATGTGTTCTTGAGATGATCTCTAAATTCAGGTGGGATATGTTCAGAGTCATATTTTGTCTCTTGTGGACTTGTTTTAATTGTCTTTGGTTTCAGCCTGAGCTTGCATATGAGCAACTGATGGTCTGTTCCATAGTCTGTCCTTGGTCTTGTTTTGGCTGATAAAATGAAGCTTTTCCACCATTTCTTCCCACAGATGTAGTCAATTTGATTTCTGTGTACACTATCTGGTGAAGTCCATGTGTATAGTCTTTTATGTTGTTTTAAAAAGGTATTTTCAATGAATAAATCATTGGTCTTGAACAATTCTATCATAAGATCTACAGCATTGTTTCTATTACCAAGGCCATATTTTCCAACTACAGCTCCTTCCCCATTGTTTCCAACCTTTGCATTCCAGTCACCAGACTACAGAGCAGGTGTTAAAACAGTGTTCCATGAGAAAGCATAGAGAAACTTGGAATGAATGGAAGCAGTTCTCAAAAGGACAATAAAGAACAGCAGAGAGAAGATCCATGAGGGTAGACCAGGCAAATAACTTGCCGATGCTCTCTAAAACAAAGAGTCAAGGAACTAAGTGAAACAGATATGGATAACAATCCTGGAACCCTGAGTTTCAAAGGAGAGGATAAAGAAGTAGATCAAATGCTGATTTTTTGGTTTAGTGACATCAAGTCAGTTATAACACATAGCAACCCTGTATAGGGTTTCTGATGCACTTAAAATATTTGTGGGAGTAGAAAGCCTCATCTTTCTTCTTCCATGGAGTAGGTTTGGTGGGTTCAAACTGCCAACCTTGTGGTTCACAGTCCAGTTTTTATATTAAGGGGGGAAAGAAAATACATGAATTATCCTCACAAACCCCACCTACCACTTTACACCCCCCAGCAGCCTGAGGTGCACTCTGACAGATGGAATGCAGTGAGTCCACCACAAAAACAAATAGACAAAATCAATGGAAAATTAGAGACCATATAAAAATAGGAAATATAAATCCAGAAGATTAATAATAAAATTACAGAAATAGATAATGTCTTGAAAGGACAAACAAGTAGAATTGAATCAGCAGAAGATAGTGACATTGAAGAAAAATTTCTTAGTACTAATCTGCTACAGAAACAATCAGAAAAAGAACTGGGAAAAAAGAAAGCGTAAGAATTATGTGTAAAACTATTAAGAGGAGTCCTGGTGTGGCACTGTAGGATAAGCACTGGACTGCTAACCTGAAGGTCGGCAGTTCATATCCACTAGTCCCTCCTTGGAAACCCTATACATGGTTGCTTTGAGTCAGAACTGACTTGATGGCACTTAACAACAACAATCTAAAGAAATAGCTTACATGTGATTGGAATTCAGAACATGAAGAGAAAAATTGCTAAAGACTTGTTAGAAGAAGACCCTAATATGAAAAATGAAAGAAAATAAGCATTCAAGAAGCTCAGTGAACCCCAAATAGGATAGACCACAAGAGAAAATAACCAAGATATAAACTTTCCAAAACCAGAGTCAAAGAATCTTATAAGCAGCTTGAGAAAAAAAAATTACCACAAAGGAGAGTCAATAAGATGAAGCTCTTGAGTCTCAGCAGAGACCGTGCAGGCAAGAAGTCAATTGCATGACATATAAAACTGAAACAAACAAAAAAAATACCAACCTAGAATCATATAGTTAGCAAAATTGTCCCTTAAATACAATGACTAAATTAGAACACTTCCAGATAACCAGAAAGTAAGGGAATTTTAAAAACCAGAGCATCCTTATAATGAATACTAAAGAGAGTCCCGCAGACATAACAACCCGAGATGAAGATATGTGACAACGTCACCCAGAAATTATCTGATCTAGAATTATCAAAACTACAACATAGAAACTAAGGAACCAGGGATGTCATCAGTAAATGATGACAATTACAAAGTAATTGCTCTCCAGCATAGAGATGCTAAAACATATGAAAGAATTGAGGAAGTAAAAGAACTGAATAGAAAATTGCAAAGCTCAGCTGGAGAAGGCAGAGTCAAGTATTCTAATGAAATGTGCAAAGACCTGGAGTTAGAAAACCAAAAGTGAAAGAACTAAAGCTCGGCATTCATCGAGCTGAAAGAACTAAAGAAAAAAATCAAGACCTGACTTAAAATATTGAAGGATTCTATGGGCAAAATATTGAATGATGCAGAAAGCATCAACGTAATATGGAGTCATTGTACCAAAAGAACATGGTCAATGTTCAACCATTGCAAGAGGTAACATGATTGAAGAACCAATGGTTCTGAAGGAAGAAGTCCAAAGTGCAATGAAAACACTGGCAAAAAACAAGGCTCTGGGCATTGATGAAATTCAAATTGAAATCTTTCAACAAACTGATGCAGCAGTAGAAGCACTCACTCATGTATGTCAAGGACATTTGGAAGACCTGGCCTCCTGATTGGAAGAGATTAATATTTGTGCCCATTCCAAAGAGAGGTAATCCAATGGAATGTGGAAATCATTGAATAATATCATTAATATCACATGCAAGTAAAATTTTGCTACAGATAATTCAAAAACAGCTGCAACTGTACGTTGACAGGGAACTGCTGAATTTAGACAAGGATATGAAATGATGAGACAATTGCTGACATCAGCCAGATCTGACCTTTCTCCCTCGGAAATGCTGGTAGTTTCGAATTGCTGACTTGTAACCACTACACTACTAGAGCATACCTAATACCCTAGTCCTGATATGGCACTGTAGGATAAGCACAGGACTGCTAACCACAAGGTTTGTGGTTCAAACCCTCCAGGCTCTTATAGGAAACCCTATAAAGGGTCATTATGAGTCAGAACCATCTTGACTCCACTTAACACAAGAACGTGATATAATAATAGAGAAGCAAAGAGTATTTGCTACTTTCCACAAATATCAAATGTCTGGTAAACTTATACCTTTTCTAGATCATGACACTTCTGAAGGGAGGGAGATACCTTGCCTCTGACTTTATAGACAATAAATGAATACTGAAAGGCTATTAAGAAACTATCCATTAATGAATTCCTGGAACTATTACCCTGAGATGATCTGTAAACCATAATCCAAAAATATCCCCTGAAATCTCCTTAAAATCAAACAGTAGTTTAGACTAGCTAATAAAAAATGTCTGCCTTGAACATTATACTCATTTAAGAACCATCTATATGGTATCAAATTGACAACAACAGCAAATTAGATAGGAAGCTTAGGAGACAGTAGGTTTGTGTGGCTAGCAACCCAGAAAAAGAGAGTAAGGGTGGTCACAGAACTTGAAGAACGTATAACCAGTGTTACAGAATTGCACATGTAGAAACTTGAATTAGTGTGTGCTTTGCTCAACAGCAACAAAATAAAACAATGAAAGGTGATCTAAGACTTGGAAATAAGACCAAAAGATATATGCCATGTCCTTTAAATAGCATATGGAGACAGGCCCATTCAAATTTTATTTTTATTATTTAATAGAATGTCCTTTGCTATACTATTCTATTTACTTCTGAAGTAAACATCTCAGTCTAATGGGGAAAAAAGTTACATCCAAAGGCTGAAATTTAATAAAATTGATCATTTTTACTACTTCAAAAGTACATTCTTAAATGAAATTGGGTCCATTTATTTTTTTACTGCAAGTGCATGCTGGTGAAGAATACAATAATCACTCTTACTGATTTAGATCAAAGACTACAACCTTCAGTATGGGTTACACATCAATGTAAAGAAAACAAAAATCCTCACACTGGACCAATAAATAACATCATAAAAATGACAAAAAGATTGAAGTTGTCAAAGAATTAGTTTTGCTTGGATCCACAAGTAACACTTGAAACAGCAGTCAAGGACTCAAATGACATATTGCATTAGGCAAATCTGCTGCACAAAGACCTTTTTAAATTTTTCAAGAGCAAAAAATGTCAGTTTGAGCACTAAAGTGTGCCTGACCCAAGCCATGGTATTTTCAAGTTCACCAGCTGCTCCTTGGAAACCCTGCAGAGGGTCGCTATGGGTCAGAATCGACTTGACACTTAACAACATCAACAACAATGGCTAATGTTTCTGCACATCTATTACTTTATGTGTTTATTAGCCACCTGTCATAGTTAGGGTTCTGTGTGAATTTGAATAGGCCAGGATGCAAAAGTGAATAAGGAAGACCGTAGAAGAATTAATGTATGTGAGTTATGGTGTTGGAGGAGAATATTAAAAGTATCATGGACTGCCAGAAAAACCAATTTGTGTTGGAAGAAGTACAGCCAGAACGCTCCTTAGAAGCCAGGATGGCAAGACTTCTTTCTCATACTTTGGACATATCATCAGGAAGGACAAGTCCCTAGAGAAAGATATTGTGTGTGGTAAATACCTCCCAATAAGACAAATTGTCACAGTGGCAGCAGCAATGGGTTCAAGCGGAACAAGGACTTAGAATGACGCAGGACCCCACAGTGTTTCATTCTGTTGTGAATAGGGTTGCTATGAGACAGAACAGACTAGATGTCACCTAAAAACAACAACTACGGTGTTGCTGTGTGTGCCTTTGAGTTGATTTCCTATTGATAACAACCCTATCAATTGATTTCTTCTCAACTCCAGATCTATTCATTGCTTGGCTTGCTGTGCTGGAGCTGGATCTTGAAGGTTTCTTCTTTGCCAGTAGAGGGCACTGGAGGGCCACTGCGGGAGAAAGGTGATTCTTTTGGTTCAGGTATACTTTTTCTTTAGGGCTTTTGCTGCCAGCACTGCACAGAAGGCTCAGTGCCACTCCACTTCCAGCATGTCAGTCCTAGTCCATGGTTTCCTGCATATGTCTATTTGTGTCTTTGCTTTTGTATCTCTAGGGTAGATACCTAGGAGTAAGATTTAGGGATCATTACACTTTTCTATTTCTAGTTTTCTGAGGGGGTGCCAGATGATTTTCCATAGTTGTACCATTTTACAGTTCTACCAGCAGTGCATATGAGTTCCAGGTTCACCACAACCTCTCAGCATTCGTTATTTTCTGTTTGTTTTTATTTTTTTATCAGTGTCATTTTTGCAGATGTGAGATGGTTTTTCATTGTAGTTTAGATTTGTATTTCTGTGATGCTGTGGGTTAATGCACCAGACTGCAAAGCCATTTGAACTGCAAGGTCGGTGGTTCAAGCTCACCAGCTGCTCCTCGGAAACCCTACAGAAGGTCGCTATGGGTCGGAATCGACTCAACGGCATTTAGCAACAATGGCTAATGTTTCTGCACATCTATTGCTTTATGTGTTTATTAGCCACCTGTCATAGTTAGGGTTCTGTGTAAATTTGAATAGGCCAGGATTCCCAGTGGGTTAGCAGTTGAGATATGCTTTATTCCCATGGTGATGAAACCTAATATAGGCATAGTTAACTCTATTATGATTGGCTTTGAGCAGCCAATTAATTGAAGGGATGCTTCCTTGGGGGTGTGGCCTGCCCAATGTAATAGACACGTGAGAGTCTCTCTCTTCCACTGGGGACCTGGGACTCTACAGTTGTAAGTCATTTCTTTGATGATAAACTTGTCTTTATACGTCTCACTGGTTTTGCTTTTCTAGAAAACCCAGCCCAAGACACGGGATACTGAGAGAATGGGATTCTAGAGAAACAAAATCACAAGGATGTTTTCTAAATGGTTCTCATGTCTGACTAATTTTAAAGGCACTGATACAGGGTGGAGGCATGCCTGACTTCCACTTCATCGGAATCAGCCTTGGTCTGATTCTGAGTTTGAGTCACTTTCTCCCTTTTGTAATCGGAGGAAGTCAGACAGGGCCCCCACATGGTTTTTGCAGTTGACATCATGAGCTGGATTCATTGCAATGGCTCCACACTCAAAGAAGCATGAGGTTTTGTAAGAGAAAGAACCAAGCAGATTGGGAAGTGAATTTTTTTTATATATATATATATATAAGATGGTTAGTTTGGATTTTGTTACCTGTGGTAGCTGAAAGGAATATAGGGAATAAAATGCTTCAGCAGAGGGGAGAGCAGCAGCATCTAGAGTTGCCTGGAGCCAGTGTCAGTCTGGTTAAACTAGATGGCTACTGGAATACACCCTGCCAGAGGCTCAAGGCCATGTGTATATGAATGGGGTTAGTCCAAGTAGAAGTGGGGGAAAGTCAGTAATGAAGATATGGGCTGAGTCCAATCATGTTCCATAGACCTGTCAATCTCATGATGACATAGAGAAGAGAAAAGGCTGGTTGGTCTGCAGTATGGGGAGACTTGGTTACTCCTGGCCCATAGACATTAATCTAGCCATGAAGCACCCAACTGATATGAAGTGGAGGAAGATGCACAAGAATGCTCAGACTTGCAGATAGTACCCATTTGATCTAGCTATGATGGCTTGATGACCAGAGCTTGACTAGAGGAAGGTAAAGAAATTTGATAAAGGAAACAAGGGTAAATTGCTACAATTTGATTAACTTGACCTAAATTTATGGATGTTGTAGCTCAAAATACCAACTGAGAGGGTAGGAGTCTTTACATCAAGTATCAATCCTATCCCCTCTGTATATAGGGTATATAGGGATGGGCAACTTAGACACTGGCTACCTAAAATGGGGGAGGGGGGACTACAAAGGCATGAAGTGGCTGGCTTACAAGTTTTCAAGAGGGAATTTACTTTCAGACTGTGCAAGGGAAGGTAGATTCCCCACTGAATAGTTTTCATCTTGCCTAGGTGGGTCTGGTGAAAGATGGGGATGGGATTCTTTTGATTCAATAGTGAGTAATTATCATGACTAATTGCAATTGTCACAACTGTAAAGGTAGAAAATTTGTAACATAAAGGGGGGAGTGGTTAATCTTACATTCCAGAAACAGAGGACCCTAGGACCATCAAAGGAAAAGAATATGAGCAGAATATGGACCCTAACCAGAGAATCAGTGACACTATAAATAGAGGCAGAGATGATGGCACAGAGAGAAAGAGCATCTGAAGACTCTAAACTCATGGAAAGAGAAAGACTGTATGCTGGTGGCAAGGAGGCAGACTTTCAGAATGTGCCCTTTGGTTGTTTAAATGATTATATATTTCTAAGTGTTTTTTGTGTACATCAAAAAAAACAACAACAGAGGGAATAGAAGCAAATACTGTTAATGATGATGCATGGAGGGGATTGTCATCATTGCAGTGAAACAAAATACAATAGGATGAGTGCAACACAGATGTTCTCCCATGTAAACTATCATTCAATTCACAATAAAAGTTAAAAACAAACAACAACAACAAAAACTGCAATTGTAGAAAATATGTAACTGAAAGGTGGGAGTAGCTAATCTTTCATGTCAGGAAGAGACAACCCCAGGACCATTAAGAAGGAAGAGCATGAATGGAGTGTGGGATCTCTGCCTAGGAGAGCAGTGACAGCTGAGACGGGGCATGGAGAGCAGCTGCGGACTCTAGGCCCAGGGGCTGCATAAGGCTGTGTGCCTATGAGCAGGAGGCTAGCTTGCAGCATGTGGCCTTTGAAAATTAAATGAATATATATATATATTTTTGTCTTATATATGTGCATCAAATATTTTTGTTCATTTGTGACATATAAGATGTAAATGGGCCAAATGTTTTTGATTGTATGTGTTTTTGTTATACCTTGTCAAGCACAAGTATGACTACAGTTTTCTTTATTTAGAGATTATGCATATAACTTATAGGTGTCAAGTTGACAAGGGTGGACTGTAACAGTTAGAGTTCTGTGTTACCTTGAATAGGCCAGGATTCCCAGTGGTTTAGCAGCTGAGATGTGCATATTCCCATGATGATGAAACCGAATATAGACATAATTAACTATGAGCAGCCAATCATTTGAAGAGATGCTTCCTAGGGGGTGTGGCTGTCGCCCAATATAATGGGCACATGGGAAAGACTCTCTCTTTGCCACTGAGAACCTGTGACTCTATAATTGTATGCCATTTCCTTGATAATAAACTTCTCTTTGTATATATATAGATAGATAGATAGATAGATAGATAGATATAGATACAGTTCACTGGTTTGGCTTCTCTAGAAAACCTAGCCTAAAATACCACTTAAACTCCCTCTTTGGTGAAGTTGGGTTGTCTTTTTCTTGTTGAAGTTTTCTTTATAGAGGGGTCTTCAAAAAATTCATGGAAAATGTGTTTTATGTATATTGTATGTATGGATTTCAAATTTTTCGCATCAAAATAAACTCATTAACTTATTATAGCATGTCTGAAAAGAATCTAATTTGAGGCACTCAGAAAGATACGACATCAGAGCAACATGAATTATGCAAAAATTGAAGTAAAAACAAACATCACATTTATGGCAAAGCTTAGGTGAAAGGATGCTGAAACATGATGCTTTATAAAAAGTTTGTGTGGACAATGCCCTACAGAAATCAGCATAACTTGTTGATGGGTAAGAAGGGACAGGACAATGTTGAAGACAAGTCTGCAGCAGCAAACCATCTGTATAAGTTTATAAGGAAAGATTAATCTTACTCATACCTTAATTCAAGAGGTCTGATGGTTAACAACAGAAACAACAGCCAACACCATAGACATCTCAATTGGTTCGGCTTACAGTAAGCTCAAACATAACAATTTTAAGGATGGACAATCCTGGGCAGTGTTTCCTTCTGTTGTGTATAGAGTCTCTATGAGTCGGAACCTGCTAGACAGCATCTAACAACAACAAAGAAAACGTGAAACAGAAGGCTTCACTCTGGCTGATCAAGCAAGTAGCAAGCCAGGCCCATAGTCGCCAAAGCAAGTACCCTAACAAAGAGGTTGTTTTATGCATATAAACCAGGAAGTAAATTTTTTGGGGGGTGGGAGATTATAGTATGATACGGGGTTATGATTCTCGGCCAATAAGTGGTTTGTCAGATTCCTAGTTTCTAAATGTTGTCCGAGTTGATCTGGTGACGTCTTTCTGGCGGCTGTTTATTCCTTGCCCAAGGTTCTTTTCTTCCACTCTCAACTGTAGGCTTCGACTTCCTTGACTTGCTTTCTGCGCATGCGCAGCGGGCCAACCCTGGTTACACTGATTCTCCCTTGTTGTAGTGGGATACTTTCCTGGGAGGAAACTGGATTTAAAAGAAACAAGTCATCAAGAATGAAAGAGCAGGAAAACAGGTTAATCATAGACTATATATGAAGTATATATTTCTACATTCTGTAACAAAATCTCTGAATTTAAGGGTAGGTCCATTGTGCTTCCAAATTTACAGTGTTACACAGAGCTAGGTAGGTTGGGAGCCTGGTCTTATTCCTTCATTTCTATTTGTAAAAACTTGCAGATACATTATATTTCTTATTTCTTTCTCTCTTCCTTACACAAAAGGTAACATAGTGTATACTCTTTTGAACTTTGCTTTGTATTAGAGCTTAAATTCTAAAGCACTTGCTTTGTGAAAGGCTGTCATTTGCTCTACTCCACGAGTCTTAGCATAAATTCTGCCTCCATGAGTTCATTCTGACCATTAATGAGCAATGTGAAAAACTTTGCCCACATGCAGAGTGTGTTGAAAATTAGATTACATTTCACCTAATTAAAATACAACCCTGAGTACATCCCATCATCTTAAAAACAGATTTAAAATATTGAACACTAATGACGGTGTGTGGGATGACAAATTGTGGGACAATATCAAGAACAGTATGCATGAAGAAAGAAAAATCCACCCTAATCTACCTCCAGCATAGCCCCTGCTTCTATGGGAGTTCTGAGCCACACTACTAGAAGCCATACCAGTGTGAGGGAGGGGCAGCTCTGCTGCTTTGGTGTACCACTTTGGTGGCTGGCTTCAGGTGGGCTCGGCTCCAGACTTACAGAACCTGCAGAGCCACCAGACCAGCATTTAAGCTGTCACCTTACCCTTAGCTGCCTTGTGGTCCTAACAGACACAGAAACCAGCTCCATCTAGGGTGTCCGGGAACTACTTCCAGACTGAGTGCCCTCCAGCTATCCAAACTCAATCTCCAGATTGAGACTGATAACACTGAGCCCTATAGGAACTCCATCTAGGGCCAGGAACTCCCCTGTTACATCCCTCCCAAATCCGCCTCATGAGATCCTTGGCTTGCAGAAGACCTCCAGTTTTCTCTTCTCCAGGGCCTACAGCTGCACTCATATTTTGGTTTTTGTTTTGAAAGAAAAATAATATACCTGCACATATACAAAGACCATGTGGGAGCCATGCCTGACTTCACATGGGGTGGGGGCTTGGGGGGATCAAACTCAAAATCCGCTCCAGACTGATGTCTATGAAACGAGGTCAGATATGCTTGTGCCCTACAACCTTCTTGACCCTATTTTGACACCAACCATCCCTCCCACAGCACTCTCTGCTTCACATCTGGGCTCAATAATCCATGCAACGGTCACACAGAATTCATAACAATACTCATGATTCTGGGGTTTATTAGGGAAATGAACCAGGTACAATTCCAAAACCAACTCCAGATGCAGCAGTTCTCCAGTCAAGAACGCCTCGTCTCCACACTGCAGGCACACCTGCCTCACTCTCCCTTTCAGCCTCAGCCAGTTGGCCCCTTGGCCTCTGCCCTGCTCAAGCACATGTTACAAAGTTCTTTTAGCCAGTCCGTGAATGCTCAAAGGGCATATTCTTCAAGCCCGGCTTTTGCCTGTAAGTACTAAGCTTTACTCAGTCCATAGGCCTAGAGCCAGAAGGTGTTCTGTCTGTACATGCCACCACCTCTGTCATGGCTGTTTCTCACCCTTCACTCATACTCTTCCTTCTTGATGGTCCTGGGATCTTTCTCTGCTTCTGAGATGGCTCCTTTTAAACCTAGTTAGAGGGCAAAACTAACCAATCCTAGTCTTAGAGTCCTATATAACTTATTTCCATGTTTCCACCCAGTCACTTGGGCAGGGTGATTAAGAAACCATTTAATAGAAAGCCATATCAAGTAAATTCAAAGCACTACAACATCAAAATAAAAAAAGAGGAAAATCGGTAAGATTCCATAAACGTTAACATAACAGAAATGAAAATGAAAAGAGAACCCACAAACAAAATTAATTCAGCACAGAAAATTATGTGGATCAAAGAATCCAGCAGCACCATACACATACCAAAAAACACAGACAAATGACAGCAATCAATTCATACCTAATGATAATTACACTGAATGAAAATGGATTAAATACACCAGTCAAGTGACAGAGAGAGCAGAATAGAGAACAAAGCAGGACGCCTCTATATACTGGCTATAAGAGACACATCAGAAAGATGGAGACAGAATAAATGCCTACCAACAGAATGGTGAAACAAACGGTGCATACACACAATGGAAGACTATGCAATGCTGGAGGAATAATGATGAATCTGTGAAACACCTCACAACATGGATGTACTTGAAGAACATTTGTTGTTGTTGTTAAGTGCTGTTGCATTGGTTCCAACCTGTAGCTACCCTACATAGGGTTTCCAAGGAGCGACTGGTGAACTTGAACCACCGACCTTGTGGTTCAAACCAACTTTGCAGTTCAGCTCATTAACCCACAGTGCTGTACTAGGAATTTAAGAATATTGTTATGTGCCACGGAGTCAGTTGTGACTCAGACACCCTGTATAGGGTTTCCGAGGCTATAAATCTTTATGGGAGCAAAAAGCCTCATCTTTCTCCTGCGGAAGAGCTCCTGAATTAGTCAATCGCAAAGATAAATATTATATGAGACCAATGTTGTAAAGAGTTTAAAAAGGGTTATCTTGATAATAGAAGCAATCTATGATGGTTAGGGAGGGGAGGGGGAAATTATTCATAGTCTAGAGGGCAGACATATACTAACATGGGTGGCTGGCAGGCAATATAAAAAAATACATATGAAAAAAAGAGGAAGGTTAGCAGAGAAAAAATTAAGGCAGAGGGAGACAGAAGGAGGAATGCCAGAGTTAAAGTGAATACAAGTAAACACTGTTAACCTTTGGTACATTGCAAAATCATTATAATGAATGAAGCAAAGTACATGATTTGTTGAAAGTAAAACTGATGATCTGCTCTGTAAACCTCCATTCAATTCACAATAAAAGGCATTGGGGTCATTTCCTCCTAGAGCAGCTTGTTTTCAGTGAAGAATACCTGCAAACACTCCACAGCAAATCGTGTTGATTGATGCTGTTGTGTACCATCAAGTCGCTTTCAGCCCATAGGAACCCTGTATGAGGTTTCTGAGGGCTGGCTGGAGGGTTTGAACTGTCAATCTTGTAGCCAGCAGTTCAGTGCTTATCCTACAGCTCTACACCAGAACTCCCTCTCTATATATAGATTTTTTTTTTCTTTTATCACCTCCTCCCATTATATGCTCGTCATACTTAATTTCTCTGTTACATCCTATTCCTCCTGCCTTGCTGACATTAGATGGATATTGGCTGAAAGCAGAGAATACCAAAAAGATGTTTACTTGTGCTTTGTTGACTATGCAAAGGCTTTTGACTGTGTAGATCATGACAAACTACAGATAACATTGTGAAGAATGGGTATTCCAGAACACTTAATTGTGCTCACCAACAACCTCAACATAGACCAAAAACCAGTTGTTAGAACATGACAAGGGGGCAGTGAATGGTTTAAAATCAGGGCTGTATCCTTTCACCATACTTATTCATTGTTCAATCTATATGCTGAGCAAATAATCTGAGAAACTGGACTATATGAAGAAGAACAAAGCATCAGGATTAGAGGAAGACTCATTAACAACCTACAATATACATATGATACAACCTTGCTTGCTGGAAGTGACAAGATCTTAAAATACTTACTGAAGATCAGAGACTGTAGCCTTCAGTATGGATTACACCTCAATGTAAAGACAACAAAAATCCTCATCACTGGACCAGTAAATAACATCATGATAAAGGGAAAAAGATTGAAGTTGTCAAAGACTTCATTTTGATCGGATCTACAATCAACACTCATGAAAGCAGCAGTCACAAAATCAAACAACTTATTGCATTAGGCAAATTTGCTGCACAAGGCCTCTTTAAAATGTTCAAGAGCAAAGATGTCAGTTTGAAGACTGAGGTGTGCCTGACCCAGGCCATGGTGTTTTCAATAACCTCATACACATGTGAAAGTTAGACTGTAAGAAAGACTGTAGAAAAATTGATGTATTTGAGGTATGGTGTTGGAGGAGAACATTAAAAGTACCATGGACTGCCAGAAGAATAAACAAATCTATGTTGTAAGTACAACCAGAATGATCCTTAGAAAACAAGATGGCGAGATTTCATTTCACATACTTCAGACATATCATTAGGATGGACCAATTCCTAGAGAAGGACATTTTGTTTGCCAATTTTATTGGGCAAACCTACCACAAAAGGAGCCCTGGTGTGGTGCTGTGGGTTAATGCGCCAGACTGCAAAGTCATTTGAACTTCAAGGTCGGCGGTTTAAGCTCACCAGCTGCTCCTCAGAAACCCTATGCAGGGTCACTATGGACTGGAATTGACTCAACGGCACTTCACAACAACAAGTGCAAAAGACCTTTTTTTTTTCAGACATATATAATAATTTACATCTCCAAAGGGCACATTCTGCAAGGCTGCTCCTGGCCACCAGTTCTTAGTCCTTCTCTTCTTGGTTGATGAATCTAGAGTCCTCAGCCACGCCCCCCTCTCCATGCCCCCATCTCTGCCTCCATCTCTGGTGTTGCTGCTTCTCTGGATAAGGTCCCGCACTTGCTTGTGCGCTTCTCTCTTGATGATCCTAGGGTCCTCTGTTTATGGACTGTAAGATTAACCACTCCCCTTTTTTTGTTACAAAACTTCTACCTTTACAAGTGTGACAGTCGCGATTAGTCGTGATAACCGTTATTCACTATTGAATCTTAAGAAATCTTATCCCCAACTCCTTTCTCCAGACCCATCTAGACAAGATGATAGCTATTCAGTGGGGACTCTTTCTTTCCCCCCACCCTCTTAAACTAAGCTCCCTCTTGAAACCTTGTAAGCCAGTCACTTCATGCCTTTATTGCTCCCTCATTTTAGGTAGCCAATGTCTAAGTTGCCCATCCCTATCTACCCTGTGCACAGAGTAGATAGCATTGAAACTTGATTTGAAGACTCTTTGCAAAAGACCTTTTTTTAAGTTATAAAACAAAGATGTAAGGAAGACCAAAGAAGCATCAGTGCTTTTGAATTATGGTGTTGGCAAAGAATATTGAACAGAGCATGGACTTCCAGAAGATCTAACAAAACGGTTCTGGAAGAATCTCAGCCAGAATGCTCCTTAGAAGCAAGAATGGTGAGACTTTGGCTCATGTCCTTTGGACATGTCATTAGGAGGAATCAGTCCCTGGAGAAGGACTTTACACTTGGTAGAGGTCAGTGTAGAAGAGGAAGACCCTCAAAGAGATGGACTGATACAGTGGGTGCAACAATATGTTCAATCACAAGGAACAGGACTGGTACATAGGGTCGCTGTTAGAACCAACTTGATGATACATAACAAATTTATTTCTCTACTGTCTACTTTATTTAGATGTCAACAAATGCTGGAGACCTGGTGTGGTGTGACATTATAGGATAACCACTGGACTGCTCACCATAAGGTCAGTGGTTCAAACCCACCAACCCCTCTCCAAATATCCTACATAGGGTCACTGAGTCAGAAGGTACTTGATGGCACTTAACAACAAATGCTGGATTGGTGTCACTTGTCTACTTTCATGGTCCCCTGTGCTTCATCTAGTAGTTCTCATCTAATTGTATGACTCCACAAGTCCTGGTCTAGTGCTGTAGGAGAATGCACCGGACAGCAAGGTCAGTTTGAACCACAGGATTGGAGGTTCAAACCCACCAGTCGCTCCTTGAAAACCCTATACAGGGTCGCTGAGTTGGAACCGATTACCTTCTATGGAGTTGGGTGGAGGGTTCTGAACTAGACCCCAAGAACTTTGACCTTCAGATAGTCTATATGTCACTATAGTTTATGGGTTCTTTCTCAGGCACAGTGAAACTATTTGGTTTTAAAATTCCTTAACTTTAAAATTCAGTATTATTGTTAAATGATGTACTTATTCATTGCAAATACCTCTTTTTAACAACAGAAATGGTGACTACACACATGGACATCACCAGATGGAATACATAAAAATCCAACTGACTACTTCTATGGAAAGATATGATGAAACAGCTCAATGTCATCAGCCAAGAACAAGGCCAGGAGTTCTTTCCTTCTAACCTCCAATAAATGCTTACATGTGGGGGAAAAAAAACAAGGCCAAAAGTCGAGTGTGGTACACACCATCAACTGCTTATGTTCAAGTTCACATTGATGCTGAAGAAAAGTTAAACAAGCCACAAGAGCCAACATATTACCGTGAATATATTCCATCTGTATGTAGACACCATCTCAGGAACAGATTAGAAGTAAAGCAGGACGAGATGAAACAAAGTGTAAGATTTGTTGAATGTAAAACTGATAATCTTGTCTGTAAAGTTTCACTCAATTCACAATAAAAATTGTTTTAAAAAAATTAGATTTGAAGCATTGGCAACTAACAACCAAATACCAGACAAATTGTGGAATGACATCAAGAACATCAGATATTAAAAAAAGTGAAAGGTCATTAAAAGGACAGGAAAGACAACACCAAAATGGATGTCAGAAGAGACTCGGAAACTTGCTTTTGAACATAAAGAAGATAAAATGACTGGAAGAAATCAAGAAGTAAAAGAGCTACCCAGAAAAATTTAAAGGGCCACTCACAAAGACAGAGTAAAGCATTACAATGAAATGTACTAAGACTATTTGGTTAGAAAACCAAAAAAGAAGAATATGCTCAGCATTTCTCAAACTGAAAGAACTGAAGAAACAACTCAAGCCTCGACTTGCACCATTGAAGGATTCTATAGGCAAAATATAAAATTGCAGTAAGTATTAAAAGATAGAAGGAATACACAGAATCACAGTGCCAAAAAGAATTGGTCATCATTCAACTATTTCGGGTAGAAGCATATGATCAAGAACCAATGATACTGAAGAAGTCAAAGCTGTACTGAAGGCACTAGTTAAAAACAAGGCTCCAGGAAAATTGAAATGTTTGAACAAACTGATGCAGCCCTGGAAGCACTTACTAGTCTATGCCAAGAACTTTATAAGATAGCTACCTGATTGAACAAGGAGCTCTGGTAGTGTAGTGGTTACGAATTGGGCTGCGAACCCTAAGGTCAGCAGTTCGAAACTACCAGCTGTTCTGCAGGAGAAAGATGAGGCTTTCTGCTCCCGTAAGGATTTACAGCCTCGGAAACCCTGTACAGCATCGCTATGGGTCAGAACCGACTCAACAGCACTTAACAACAACAAACCTGATTGAACAACTGGAAGAGATCTATATTTGTGCCCATTCCTAAGAAAGGTGACCCTACAGAATATGAAATTATCAAACAATATCATTAATGTCAAAATTAATGACTTTGCTGAAGCTGTGGACTCTAGACCCATGGACTGAGAAAGGTTGTGTGCCTGCAGGCAATAGGCTGGCTTGCAAAATGTACCTTTGGACATTTAAATGAATATATACATATTTTTGTCTGTGTACATCAAATATGTTTGCTTTATTGATTTGTGAAAAATAAGATGCCTAAGGCAAGCCATAGGGAAGAAGCAGGATGACTGTTGTTGCAAGGAGGGCAAAGTAATCATTTTGATTAAACAAAACATATGATTGCTTGAAAGTAAGGTGATGATCTTCTTTGTTAACCTTCACTCAATTCACAATAAAAAGTTTTTAAAAATTATAACTTTGCTGAAGACAAAATTGGTTGCAGTAAATAGACAGGGAGCTCCCAGAAATTTCAAACCAGAGTCAGAAGAGGACATAGAATGAGGGATATCACTGCTGGTGTCAGCTGGAGTCTTGGCTGTAAGCAGAGAATACCAGAAAGATGTTTACTTGTGCTTTATTGACTATGCAAAGGCATTCAACTGTGTGGATCATAATTATGGATAACACTGTGAATAATAGATAGTCCTCAACATTTCATAAGGAGCTCTGGTAGCATATTGGTTACGAATCGGGCTGCGAACCTTAGCGTCAGCAGTTTGAAACTACCAGCTGTTCTGTGGAGAAAAGATGAGGCTTTCTGCTCCCGTAAAGATTTACAGCCTTGGAAACCCTGTATAGGGTCACTACGAGTCAGAACTGACTCCACGGCACACTTCATGGTGTTAATGCGGAACCTATAAACCAAGTAGCAGTCATCAATCATGGGCTACTGCGTGTTTTAAATAAGGAAAGATGTGTGTCAGGGTTGAATCCTTTCACAGTACATATGTCAGTATGCTGCGCAAATAATCAGAGAAGCCGGAGTACATGAAAGAGAACGTTGCATAAGAATTAGAGGAAGACTCCTTAAACTGCAATATGCAGATGACTCAATCTTTAAATAAAAATTTAGGATTTGCGGTTAAGTGCCGTCGAGTCGGTTCTGACTCATAGGGTTTCTAAGGGTTCTAAGGGTTCTAAGGGACGACTGGTGAATTTGAACCGCCAATCTTGCAGTTCACACAGACTTGTAAAGAGTAGCACTAAACTAGGACACAAATTGTTAAAGCCTTTTATTTAAAGAAGGTAGGGACAAAGGTAGCTCTTCACAAGATCTACCAACCACTTAAAATCACCAGCATTGGTTTGACCAGACCAGGGATTTTTTTTGCATTTAGACTCCGCCCACTAGCCCAAGAATGGCGGAAGAATCGAACGCTACGTGGTCAGTTATCACACAAATGCGGAGGCATCCCTACGTTACGCCGGCGGCGTAGGCGGGGCGGCCGGTTCTTCCTCTCTGCTTCTTCGGCCCCTCCCCCAGCGCTCACACGCTCATTGTGAAGCGACACAGCTCCGGGTCTTTAGGGCTGTTTAAGACCTAGAGACTTTAAATCCGTGGTGCGTGTCAGCGCCCGCGCTGCTCTTTTCCCACTCGAAAGGCTAAGAGCGCGAAATTCACTTTATTTTATTCTCTTCCCACTCCCACCTTGAGCTGACTGCCTGGTGAGCGCAGACAGCTCGCGCCACCTCTCCCTCCTCTCCGCCCCTCCCCCTTCGGGAGCTCCCACCCGCGCTCCCCCGCCTTTTCCCGGCGACGCGCACGCGCATCAGGCCGGCTCGCGCCCTCTCCCTTTCCTCCAGCCCGCGAGACCCCCCTCCCCTTCCGCCTCGCGGCGCTTCCTCGCGCCGCGGTCTTCTCTATCCATCCCGACAGCGCGGGGCTCCCCCCCCGCCCGCCAACGGCGGGTCCCCAGCTTCCCAATCCCCCTCGCTCCCCGCGCCCTCCGGCAGGGGCCTAGTCCCGGCCCCCTCGCTCCCTCCCTTCCCCCTGACTCCCCTTCCGGACGCTACCATCATGCTGAAGCCTCAGCCGCCACAACAGACGTCCCAGCCCCAGCAGCCGCCCCCCACGCAACAGGCCGTGGCCCGCCGTCCTCCCGGGGGCACCAGCCCTCCCAACGGCGGCCTCCCGGGGCCGCTGGCCTCCACCTCTACTTCTCCAGGGCCTCCGGCAGTCGCTTCCCCTTGCCTGGGGCCTGCAGCGACTGCAGGCAGCGGGCTCCGCCGGGGAGCCGAGGGCATCTTGGCTCCACAGCCGCCACCGCCGCATCAAGAGAGGCCAGGGGCCGTTGCTATCGGCAGCTCGAGGTGAGGAGGGAAGGCTTCCAGGCGGGGAAGCCGAGGCTGCTATTCCGGCCCGGGACCTGAGGACATCCGTGCGGGGCGGACCCCCAGCTTCATCACCGTCGGAGGGCACCGGGGAGCATGAGAGGCCCCCCGTGATGCAGGGGGTGGGTCTTCTCGGGTCCTAACAGGTCGGAGGAAAAGGGTTCCCGGGCGGCCATGGACTGCTTAGGGGCCAGGCTGAGCTCTCGGGGCCTGCTCAGGGTTCGGGGCTCGGGCCTTCAAGTAAGGCGGGGGGCACCCTCCATTGCCGTCGGAACGGGGAGCTGAGGGGGGGGCAGAAGAGATGAGCGGGGTCCCAGGCTCCATTACCACGGAGGGTCTCGCGGTCCCGGGACTCAGCCAATGGGGAGTCAGCTGTGGGAAGGGGTCCCCGGCCGTAGCCAATAGAGGGGGGCGCGCGGCCCACAGTTTGGCCAATGGGGAGGGAAGGACTTGGGAGCGGGCTGCTGCCTCCCCCTTCCGGGTCTGGCCAGTAGGAGGGGAGCTGGCCGGGCGGGGGGACGGAAGGAGGGACGACTGGGAGGACTGCGGGCTGGGAACCTCCAGCGCGCGTGCGCACTGTCCCTACGTGCGCGCGGATGCTCTGTCTCATGACCTAGGCATACGCGTGTCTTGGGTAGCATTGGGCAGAAGAGGGGAGTGTACGTGGAGGCTTTCTGGACGCCCCACTCGGTTTCTTTCGGTCTCTTCTTTCGTTTTAATGGAATTGAGGGTGGTGGAACACGCAAGCGCAGTTGGTTCTGGTAGCGGGAGGGGGCATTTTGAAGAGGCCCGTGGGCTTTAGTGCGCAGGCGCAGAACGGGTGAGGCCTCCTGGTGGATGGCTTTTGCGGCTGCGCTGTCCCCCCAGCCCCGCCAACGGCCCCCTCAATCGCCGGTTACATCAGCTATCCGGGAACAGGGTTACTGGGTAACTGGTGACCTGCCAGAGTTGGTAACGGGCTGAATGGGTAATGAGGTCGAGGGGGTGAGGTGTAACGGGGGTGCCTTCCCAGGGTTTGGGGCGTTAAGCTGCTGAAAATAATTGTGCTATTTGGAAGGTAATGTTCCTGAGGTTGATAGTTTGAAATCTGCACTTCCTTAGCTCCTGCCTCTACATCTGGACTGGGGGGGTGGTTAAGGTCCCCCTGTCCCTTGGAGAAAGTGAGGTTGTGTTGAATTGGCTCTTCAGAACAATGACAACCATTATTAATTGAGATCTGTTTTACTGGCATTTGGAGGCAATGTATTTACCGGCTATTGATGCCAACTTCTCTGTAAGGTGAGAATTTGAACATCTTGTTGATAAATTGGTTGTAGCCTAAATCAACATCTTCACTTAGCATGTGGTTCTAGAGTACCAGGCCCTTTGAAATTGATGGTATAAAAGATAATTTAATCAATTTCTTGATTTCCCTTATAGGGGACAGAGCACAGGAAAGGGACCCCCACAGTTACCGGTGAGTGCCTTTCCCTCGCCTAATACACAAGGACCTAAAATTTCTGTTCCCGGAACATCCAATTGGGTGGGATAAGTACAGAGATGGCTTAGTTGGGCTCAAAAGGACAGGAGACCCCGCACACAGGGAAGGGGTGAGTGGAGCCCTGGGCCTTTAGAAGAAACATGAAATGTTGACCAGTCACTCCTTATTTCTCCCTGATAGGTGTTTGAGGGTGTCTACAATAATTCCAGAATGCTACATTTCCTTACAGCTGTTGTGGTAAGTGGGTACCTAAACCCTAGATTTTTTAAAGACTGCTAGGAATCAGTTTGCTAGAGACACTCGGATTTTTTAACTCTTCCAGGGCTCTACTTGTGATGTAAAGGTGAAAAATGGTACCACCTATGAAGGTATTTTCAAGACTCTGAGCTCAAAGGTAAGCTATTCAAATTGGGTTATTTAGGGAATTGATGGAAAGTGAGAATAAAATGGATTTATTAATGGGATGAATTGTGTGTGCTGTTGGACAACATTATGACTCAAACTAATATTTAAAAATCATTAAAAAAAAAAAATTTTTTTTTTTTTTTCTATGACATGGGTCTGACCCAATCTGGGTACTTTAATGTTATGATGCTTAAATTTTAGAGTGCCAGATGTTGAAATTTGAAACTTGTTAAGTCCCATAGCTAGTGTTAGGAAGAAAGTGTTGTGGAAGTTTTTAAAAGAGTGGAAGTAAATAGTCATATTTTTGCCTTCACATTTCTTGATACTGACCCTGGGGTGTTGGGGAATGGGGGCTTTGTAGTTTGAACTAGCAGTAGATGCTGTACACAGGAAGGTGTCCGAGCCAACAGGTGGCCCTCGTCGGGAAGACATTGTTGACACCATGGTGTTTAAGCCAAGTGATGTCATGCTGGTCCACTTTCGAAATGTTGACTTCAATTATGCTACTAAAGGTATTGTTGTAGACCATTACAGATTTGGTCACTCTATGTGAGTAGAGGGGAAAGGGCAGTTTGTGTACAGGTGGAACAGACAACACTACTTTTTGTTTTGTCGCTGCTTTTGTATGGGAGATAGCAGGCTTTTTGTTTTTTTCTTCTTTGTGAAAATGTGTCTTGGTTTGATACAGTGGGGTAAATTCTGACCTGATTATTGTTCTTCATGCATGCCCTCCCAGCCTAGTTTTCAACTTCTTGCTCATTTTGAACTATTAAGATGAGACTTTCTATGTTGTTCTCCCCCAACCCTGGTGGCACACAGCAAATATAGTCCAAAGCTGAGTTTTACTTTGTTTTGCTCCTGAACTTCTTGGGGGGAGGAAGGATGTGTGAAGTATTATATGATTCCTGATTGTCACATCTGCCCCAACAGACAAATTCACCGATTCTGCCATTGCCATGAACTCAAAGGTGAATGGGGAGCATAAAGAGAAGGTGCTCCAGCGCTGGGAGGGGGGCGACAGCAACAGCGATGACTACGACCTGGAGTCTGACATGGTACACAGTCTTCCCCCACTCCCTGAGAACCTGAGGGCTTGGGTGACTGCTGTCAGAATATCGCTGTTATTGACAGTGAAGTTGTTCATGGGGAGGGGGGAGGAAAATTCTTTGCTGTTGCCTGTTCATTGTAGTCAGATGCCAAATAGAAAGGTTCAGAAGAATCACAAAAGTATTTACTATCATTATCATTGATCTGTATTTCCTTCAAATCACTTTTTCACCAAATTTTAGTAAGACTGAGCACCGTGTGTGGGTCCATTACCCATTTTGAAAGCCTACTTTGATGCGCTTAATATTTTCCTAGCTAATAATTCATACTTGTACATTATATAAATACATAGTTAACAGTTATGAATGGGGTATTCTCTTTTGGTGCTGTTTAATATCCTTTTCCTATTTCTGAATTTTTCATGTTGATACATAATCTATAGTGTATTGCTTTCAGCTGTTGTGTCTTGCTGTGTATGTGTACAAGCATGCCTTGTAGATACTACGATTCCATTCTGTTTCAGACTGCTGTAGTAAAACAAATATATTGAAGCAAATTTTTTCCTTCCTAGTTCACATGAAAGTTAATTTATACTTAACTCTGTAGCTTGTTAACATTTGTAATGGCATTTTGAAGAAATTTAAAATACTATGAGAAATAATAAAAGGAGACATAAAGAGAACACATACTGTGGTAAAACCGGTTCCAGTAGACTTGTTTCAATGCAGGTAGCCACAAACCTTCAGATTTTCTTTTTTAACACAGTAAAGCAAAATACAATGAAACAAGGCCTTGCATGTACACGAGTGTACACAAGAAGCTGTTATATTTCTTCATTTTCTGATGGGTGTTTTGTCTGGCTTTTTGATTTTAAAAATAAGGCCTTATCGACGTTGTAGCAGAATGTGTTTACTTATGTACATGTTGTTGTTATGTGCTGTGGAGTCAATTCTGACTCATAGCGACCCTGTACAGGGTTTCTGAGACTGTAAATCTTTACGGGAGCAGAAAGCTTCATCTTTATCCCACGGAACAGCTGGTAGTTTTGAACTGCTGACCCTGAGGTTAGCAGCCCGATTCGTAACTACTACGCTAGTAACATGGAAATGGATTTCTATTTAGGACTTTTCTGTTTTACTAATTATTGTCAATTTGGTGGTATTGATAGTCCCACCAGCTGTGTTCCTGTTTTACCATTCTTGCTTTGGTCACATTTTTAAGTTTTTCATTCAGTGAAAGGAAATTTACGTGTTACCATTACTTTCATTCTTGTGTTTAAAGTATTTGTTTTTCCTCTCCATGCAGTCCAATGGATGGGACCCCAATGAGATGTTCAAGTTCAATGAGGAAAACTATGGTATAAAGACTACCTACGATAGCAGCCTTTCTTCTTATACGTGAGTATCTTGGTACTTCCTGGTTGATGAAATATGGAGTATGGGTTCAGTAAGTGGCTCTGTAGGATAAGTACTGGGCTGCTAATCGCAAGATTGGTGATTCAGACCCACTAATCAGTACTAGGAAACTGCAGGGTCGCTATGAGTCGGAACCGACTTGATGGCACTTAACAGCAACAGAAGGCAAAGGCTTCTAAGTGGAACATCCGTTTTGGTCGTGCTTTTTTCTGAGTGCTCAGATTGCTCCTTTACTCCTTGGTCTGCCTTGTGAACTCCTTCCTCAAAACTGGTTTTTTTTTTTTCTCTTGTTGAAAGGAGCCTCTGATAGCGTAGTGGTTACGAATCGAATTGCTAATCTCAGGGTGAGCAGTTCGAAACTACCAGCTGTTCTGTGGGAGAAAGATGAGGCTTTCTGCTCCCGTAAAGATTTACAACCTCGGAAACCCTGTGCACGGTCGCTGTGAGTCGGAATCGACTCCACGACACATAACAACAACATGGTAGAATGAATTCCTTCTTTGTCCGTGTCTGCCCTCTAGAAGTGAAAATGTACTTATGCATGCTTGAGTGGTATACCTTGGTGCACTGCCGAAACCCAGTGGACACTCATTAAATGTATGCTTAAGTTGTCAAAATGCCCAACACCTGTCCTGGGGATAGAACTGAAAGAAATGTTTTCTCTTTTTTCCCCTACTTGTCCCCTGTCTCCATTCTGGTGGTGGTCTATGTGGCTTCCCTCAGGGTGCCCTTAGAGAAGGACAACTCAGAAGAGTTTCGTCAGCGGGAGCTGCGTGCAGCCCAGCTGGCACGAGAGATTGAATCAAGTCCCCAGTACCGCCTGCGGATTGCCATGGAGAATGACGATGGGCGCACTGAGGAGGAGAAGCACAGTGCGGTCCAGCGGCAGAGTTCTGGGCGGGAGAGCCCCAGCCTGGCATCCAGGTAATGACTGGGAGTGGTTAGAGCTTTGTGCATGGTAGTCTATGTGTCAGAACCAAATCCAAGTATAAGCTAGTAGAGAGCTGTTCTCAATGTCTGTCTGAAGGTTGAAGCCCAGAGAGGTTAGGTAATTTAAGGCAACACACCTGAAGATTCTGGACTTAGAGGAGTAAATTCCCCCAGATTTTGCTTTACAAGATGAACTCAGACTGTACATAAACATAAGTGTCTCTAAATGCTGCATCTTGAATCTCTGGGTAATACTGTTTTTCTCATCGTACAGAAACGGTAGAATTGTGCAACATTGCCAGATTGGTTGGGTAACACAACAGAAGGTTCTAAGCCTATAGCTATATAGGGCATTTAATCAGAGTGTATCTACAAACGGGAGAGTAGAAAGCTCGAGCCAGGCACTGTGTGGGGTCAGGGTGGGAAGTGTGCGTTAAAAGGGAGATACGTCTTTTCAGTATGTATGAGTTTTGTGGCTACCTGAACTTAAACTGAACTTTCTCCCCAGGGAGGGGAAATACATCCCTCTGCCCCAACGAGTTCGGGAAGGTCCCAGGGGAGGTGTTCGATGTAGCAGTTCCCGGGGTGGCCGGCCTGGCCTTAGCTCTTTGCCACCTCGTGGGCCTCACCATCTTGACAATAGCAGCTCTGGTCCAGGTCCTGAGACACGTGGTATAAATGGAGGTGAGTTGTGGAACAGACTTGCTGAGGGGCATGGGAGAGGACAGAAGGATGAAGAGTAGGATTTAGATGCACTGATGGTGATGTAATAGCAGGTACTCTGCTGTCTCTTCTTTTATCCTATCTTTTAAAAAAAAAAAAAAAGGTCCTTCCCGCATGTCCCCTAAGGCCCAGCGGCCGCTGAGAGGTGCCAAGACTTTGTCTTCACCCGGCAATAGGCCTTCTGGAGAAGCGTCTGTTCCACCTCCTCCAACAGGTAAAATTTCACCAGTTTTGGGAATTTGTAGATGGTGTAAATATGGTAGATGTTGAATGCTGTAGTGGGAGGGAGTTTCAGATGTGAAAGATTATGGGGTTGGGGGGTGGCCATGGGGTTGATTTGTTTAGCCTTTGGTGGGGAAGAGTTTTTCTGTACTGCAGAAATCCAAACCTGGTGATGCATGGAATATCTCGTCTGTCTGTCTGGCAGATAGATGGCTTTCGTTTAGAATTAATTTCATTGCCACATTAAAAAAATACAGAAGTCATAAAACATTCATGGTTTTGTTTTTGTTTACTCTTTTTTTTTTTTTTTTGCAACATAGAAAGTTCTGCCAGCATTAAGATTACCTTGCTGCATAGCTCTAGTTGGCTGCCCATTAGGCATTCTGGTGTGACGTGGCACTCATAAGGCCATTCTATGTGCCTACTGTGTAATGTTTTACTGTATAGCATTTTGTGTGTTTGTTGACTTAGATGCCCTGTGCCTGTTTCAAACAACAATAACCATTTTACAGCTCTCCCTTTTCTTCCAGTGGGCCGGATGTACCCCCCACGCTCTCCCAAGTCTGCTGCCCCTGCTCCAATCTCAGCTTCCTGTCCTGAGCCTCCCATTGGCTCGGCAGTGCCAACTTCTTCTGCTTCCGTCCCTGTGACATCATCAGTTGTGGATCCTGGAGTAGGCTCCATTTCCCCTGCTTCTCCAAAGCTCACACTGGCCCCCACAGATGGTAAGGGCCAGATGGTTGAAACCTGTGGACAGTGAAGCATTCTTGACAGAAGAACCTTCAAGTATCTGCCTCTTTTTTTTTTTTTTTTTTTTTAGTGAAAGAACTACCAACCAAGGAGCCTGGGAGAAATTTGGAGCCCCCGGAACTGGCCAGGATAGCTGCGAAAGGTGAGGTGTTTTTCCTGCCCATGGCTTGTAGTGCTGTTGAGTCGGTTGCAGCCCTGTATAGGGTTTCCGAGGAACGACTGGTGAGCTTGAACTGTCAACCTTTACAGTTCTAACGGCTTTGCAGTCCTGGTGCATTAACCCACAGCGCCACACCAGCAGTCCTACCCAGGTCTATTGCCCCTCTATTGAGGCATTTGTTTGTTTCTGTTGGTGAAGTTGTAAATTCAGAAGCAAATTATCGTTTTGATCCTAGTTTCTTTTTTAAGATTCTCAAGGGTTCTATCTTTTTTCTTCCCTGATTTCTTGCACTGTGTAGCTAGCCACCTTTGCGGAAGCGGGTGTTAAGAGGGGAAAATACAAAACTATTTTCTCGTTTATAGTCCCCGGCCTTCAGAATGAACAGAAACGATTTCAACTGGAAGAACTGAGAAAGTTTGGGGCCCAGTTTAAGGTAAGAAATGGAAGTAAGGGGAATGAGCTAGAATATTAGCAGGATGAAGAGGGGTGTAAAGGGTTTATAGAAGCAGCAGGGACTAGTGAGGATTTCATACGGTTGGAATAGGCAGGACCTGGGGTCTGGACCAGATATAGTGTTCTAAGTGTATGTGTTTCTCATTCCAGCTTCAGCCCAGTAGCGCCTCTGAGCCCAGCTTGGATCCTTTTCCTCCCAGGATCTTAAAAGAGGACGCCAAGGGGAAGGAAAAGGAGGTTGATGGTCTGTTGACCTCAGAACCCATGGGGTCCCCAGTCTCCTCCAAGACAGAGTGTGTATCTGATAAAGAGGAGAAACCGCCCTTGCCACCAGCAGGAGGCACTGAGGGACCAGAGCAGCCCCCACCACCTTGCCCAAGCCAAACTGGCAGCCCCCCAGTGGGCCTCATCAAGGGTGATGACAAGGACGAGGGCCCTGTTGCCGAGTGAGTGGAATGGGGAAGTGGGCGGATGTCAAGGATAGGCAGGGAGGGGTAAGCCATGAGAATTTACTTTTTTTATTCTTTCATAGACAAGTCAAGAAGTCAACATTGAACCCTAATGCCAAGGAGTTCAACCCCACAAAGCCTCTGCTTTCTGTGGTGAGATCAGGCGGGAGAGCTTGGGTTTTGGTTTCTGTGAAAGCCTTGGGAGGGTGGAGGGCAGTAACAGAGCAGTGGAGCTAGCACACGGTGAGAGAGGAGGCATTGTAGAGGCAGGCAGGCATAGCAGCAGGCCTCTAGGGTGGCTAGGGATCCTGATGGGTTTAATGGGTAGTTGTGTGTTTTGCTGGGGCTGAGGTGAGCATTTGGTTCAGGAAGTACTTCAGTAAAGTTTCGAACACAAGCTTTATTCAGGCAGATACACTTGTTCTGAATCCCTGCACTTAAAAACAGTGATCTGAGATAAGCAATGAACTTCTTGGCCTCAGATTCTCATCTGTTATTTGAGAATGCCCATTTCATAAGAGTTGCTGTAGGGTGGAACCGAGATAAAATGTAGATTGTCTGTCTTTAACACATAACACTACATGAATGCTGACTGCTGTTGTTAATAGACATTGGAGAGGAAGATATAAGAAGTTCAAATACCTTTTTTTGTCTCTCACAGAACAAATCCACCAGTACTCCAACTTCCCCAGGGCCCCGGACTCACTCAACTCCTTCTATCCCGGTGCTGACAACAGGCCAGAGTGGCTTATATAGCCCCCAGTACATCTCCTACATACCTCAGATCCACATGGGGCCAGCTGTGCAGGTAAAGCACTACTTGGGTACAGGGTACAGGGGTGGTATTGGTAGGGCAGGCTGAGGGAGAGCGTTTGGCTCGTTCTCCTGGGAATTTGTAAGCAAGTCATTTATGGCGCTGCAGAATAACGTATTGGAACTTAGGTCAGTTTGAACCACAAGGTCAGCAGTTCAAACCTCACCAGCCACTCTATATAAGGCTGCTGTGAGTTGCAACTGACTTGAAGGCACTTAACAACAAATGCTTTTTTCTAGGCACCTCAGATGTATCCATATCCTGTCTCCAGTTCTGTGCCTGGACAGCAGGGCAAATACAGGGGAGCCAAAGGTGAGCAGGGTCAGGAAGGGGCTGTTAGTGGGGCTGCCCAGTGCCTTCTGGCAGGTGGAACTTAAGCTCAGCACTATTTTTCCCCAACTTCCAGGCTCCCTACCCCCCCAGCGCTCAGACCAACATCAGCCAGCCTCGGCCCCTCCAATGATGCAGGCTGCTGCTGCCGCTGGTCCACCTCTAGTGGCTGCCACACCCTACTCGTCCTACATCCCTTACAACCCTCAGCAGTTCCCGGGCCAGCCTGCCATGATGCAGCCCATGGCTCACTACCCCTCACAGGTGACTGGGGCACAGGAAAAAAGTGGGGGTAGAGTAGCCCCTCCTAGGGATTCCTTCTCCACTTGTAGTAACTTGGTGGATGGGTGGGAAATGGGCAGAGCTCTGCCTGATTGACACCGGCTAAGGAATTGGTGTTAGTAGACTTGGGGCTTAAACTGTAGCTCTTAGGTTTCTCTTTGTTGGCAAACCTCAAACAAGTCATTAACATCTCAGAGTGATTATGAATGATGAAGGTAGTTGGTTGTTGGTTGGCAGGAGGACATGCTTCCTAAGTCTTCCTATGCTAACTGATTTTTCTGTCAATATCCCAATAGCCGGTGTTTGCCCCTATGCTTCAAAGCAACCCACGCATGCTGACGTCGGGGAGCCATCCCCAGGCCCTTGTGTCATCATCCACCCCTCAGTACCCTTCTGCAGAGCAACCCACCCCCCAAGCCCTTTACGGTAAGTTCTCTGCTCCCTTTCCCTGTGTCTCCCATTCTGTCCCCCTTCTGCCTAGATTCTGGACTCTGCTCAACACTGATTCTCTTTTCCCTGCTGCAGCCACTGTTCACCAGTCCTATCCACACCATGCCACACAGCTTCATGCCCACCAGCCGCAGCCAGCCACCACGCCTACAGGGAACCAGCCGCAGTCACAGCATGCGGCCCCTAGCCCCGTCCAGGTGCCTACCACGGGCAGGGGCTGAGATGTGGAGGCTATATGGGTATCCGGGAGGGGAGAGTGTGTTGGAGAGCCATCCCACCGTGGGCAGTGGGGCCAGCAGAGTAGGTGGCACTCACCCTTCCCTCCCCCTGACAGCACCAGGCGGGACAGGCCCCACACCTGGGCAGTGGACAGCCACAGCAGAATCTGTACCACCCAGGGGCCCTGACAGGCACGCCGCCTTCTCTGCCACCGGGTCCTTCTGCCCAGTCCCCTCAAAGCAGCTTCCCCCAGCCAGCCGCTGTGTATGCCATCCATGCCCACCAGCAGCTGCCCCACGGTTTCACCAACATGGCCCACGTCACCCAGGTAAGACCGGAGGACCTGGCTTCCTCTGGATCTGATCCACCATGAGGATACCAGGGGGTTCAAAAACTTACCTTTTCATTCCATTTTCCCATGCACTTTTGAAGCCCCTTTGCAGCACCTAATAGGGTTCTCCCTTCTTTCTGCTCTCTGTAGGCCCATGTCCAAACTGGAATCACAGCAGCCCCGCCCCCTCACCCTGGGGCTCCCCACCCGCCCCAGGTGATGCTGCTGCACCCACCCCAGAGCCATGGGGGGCCCCCCCAAGGCGCGGTGCCCCAGAGTGGGGTCCCTGCACTCTCCGCTTCCACACCCTCACCCTACCCCTACATCGGACACCCCCAAGGTGAGCAGCCTGGCCAGGCGCCTGGATTTCCAGGAGGAGCCGATGACGGGATTCGTGAGTTCTCGTTAGCTGGGGGAATTTGGCATGGACGAGCTGATGGGCTGCAGGTGGGGCAGGATGCACGGGTTCTGGGTGGGGAATGAGGGGTCTTGGAGGCAGGGCTATCCCACAGGGCGCCCGCCGACCTGCACCTGTCTGTGAAGTATGTAGGGTGGGCAGAAGCCACAGCCGCCGCCGCCAGGGGCTTGCTCCTGGCTCTGTCCTTTGCTTCCCTCCGTCCTCGCTCAGTTGTGATCCAGCAGCCCCCCTCCCCACTGCCTCCCCAGCTCTCAGTGACCCCGACTGTCTCCTGACTTAGCCGAGGTAAGGTCAGCGCAGCAGACAGGGCCAGGCTGGGGCGTGGGGGGCTGAGCTGGGCACACGAGTAAGGGCTCCGGCTCACTGGGAAACAGCGATTGACTTGTACTTTTGACAGCCCCAAGAGACACCCTGAGGAGGCCGCTCCTACCCAAACATCCCCACACCCCCACTGGATGGCATTGGATAAAGGGACAGCTGCTTGGGTTCTAATGCTCCTGCTCTCTTCTCTTTCCCCTCCAACCAGTTCAATCTCATCCCTCCCAGCAGCTCCCCTTCCACCCCCCGGGGAACTGAAGATTGTCCTGGCCGCGACCTGAGACCTCCATGAGTGGAGGGGGAAGAGTGATCTCTGTCTCTTCCCCCAGCAGCTCGGACCAGTCCCAGCCCCCCAACCCCCCTGTCCTCCTGGGGAAGCTGGGGGATTCCTGCCAAGCACCTTGAATGGGAGGGGCCTCAAAGTGGGCAGGGTCAGGGCCCAACTGGGGTGGGAGGGTTCCTGCTCTGACTCTGCCCATTCCTGCCCCATCTTGCCCTTCCCATCCTCTCATCTCTCCCCTGCTGGAGACAGAAGATCTTTTATTTTCTATTATTTATAACCTCAGACTTGGGCCCCCTGTTCTTCCCCATTAACTTGAGTGATCTACGTGAGAGAGAGACAGATGCCCCACAAGGATGGTTGGACAAGGACTTTTACTTTTTTATTGCATATGTATATATATATTTTTAACTAATTAAAAAAAAAATCGTTTGATATTTTGCCCATAGGATACCTTCAGTATTGCTACTTGAGGCTTGAATTTTTTTTTTTTTTTCCTTCAGTTTTTTCAACTTGAGAAATTCTGAGCATGTTCTTCCCTTTTGGTTTTCTAACTCCAATTCTTTGCATATTTCATTATACTTGACTTTATTTCCTCAAGTTGTCCTTTGAAATTTTCTGTTC
>NW_006408958.1:469747-589614 GCF_000296735.1 Chrysochloris asiatica
AACAGGACAGGGCCATTGCAGCCAGGCTTCCCAAGATTTGAGTTCTTGGGTTCTGGAAGTTGGGTACCAGTGGAGGGGAAGGTGGAGCAGAGGGACTCCCATTTCCTTAGGTGGTTTTTTGGTATCTGTCTAGTCATGGTGTTCCTCCTTCCCCTCAATATGAACATTTTACTTGGATTCTGGGTGGTTAATGTTGTGATATGTAGTTGGTAGCTGGGAAAGGCTGGATAATCAGATGGTTAGAAGTCCTTGGGGTGCTGTGGCTGTGGACTGGACAAGGCTTAGAGGACTCATTTGTCTGGGTAACTACTACAGAAGTCACCCAACCTCTAGTGATGGTTTCCTCACCTCTAATCTGGCCTCATCTTAAAAGTGTGACTTGAAGCTTTTCCTTTCTAATGGCCTTTTTAAGTGCCTTATGAATTAGTCTCTTTATACTGAAAAGTGCTTTCGTGGGTTTTTGGTCATTGGAATTAATGGTGTGGCTGGCACCCACTTCTAAAGGAGAAGACCAACAGAACTGAGGAACTAGGTTTAAGGGAACAACAGCTAAACGTGGTTATGATGGGAGGAGGAAAGCCAGGGATGGGATGTCAAAATGAAAACAGGCTCTAAGAGGTGCTTTATTCAAGGAGGCAGAAATTGTCACTCTGTGATTGACACTTGGTTCCTTATATGTAACATGGAGAGAATTTCACCTTTATAGGGTGGTGAGGATTTATGTTTTGAAAAACCAGGAGATTTCAGCTGGAACCAAAGCTAGAAAACTAGCTGAGACCAGAGCAAAGGGATGAAAGTTAGATGCGGGGAGGGGTGGTGGTGAGGGGAGCGAAGGTACAGAGTTGGGTGGAAGAGGATGGGAACAATGGTTGGGCAGGCAGTCTTCTGTTGGGGTTGGGGTATCAAGGACAGACTGAGATAACAGGTATCTAGTATAGTGACAAGTTAATGGTGGGTGGTATACTAAGTTGTCCTTTGTCTTAAGTTTTCAGGCAGGATTGCAGACTTATCAGATTCTGAGCAGAAATCAGAGCTCTCTGAAACTTGGACTTGAACTGGGAACGAAAAACTTGCCTGTTTTTGCAAAGTTCTGTTAGCTTTCCTCTTGGGACTCGTAGATCCAGTTATCATAAGATCCTCAGAAGGATTCTCAGGTTGGCTCCATAACTCTGCTCGCCCTTTCTCTTGGCTGCCAGTTACTGGGTTGTCCTAGATGTATTGTCAGTGGCCATGCTGTGTGGTGCAGTATGTATCATAATCATTCAACCTCAAGGTCAGTTTGAACTGTAAAGTCGGCAGTTCAAACTCTAGCCGTTCCTCAGAAACCATATACAGAGACTATGAGTCAGAACCAACTTAATAGCATTTGAAAATCTTAATTTTAATTCATTCTGTGCTTGGAGTGGTTATAGCAGTGATCTATCAACAATCCTCAAGTAACTGCAGGAACCATTCAAATTGAGACTGTTACATTGTTGAGTCAGTTTCCACTCCTAGCCACCCTGTATGGGATTTCTGAGGAGTGTCTGGTGAGTTTGAACCACTGACCTTGCAGTACAGTACTTATATAGCACCGCACCAGGACTAAGTGTTGTTAAGTGCCATCTCATAGCAACCTGGTTTAGGGTTTCTGAGGCTTCCCTCCCTGCTACCCACCTCCAAAAGCCTGATCTTTTTCTTGCAGAGTGGCTGGCAGGGTTAAACCACAGACCTTGTGGTTTGCAGCCCCCACAGTTACCTGTACCTCTGAGGTGTTTATTTGCTGGGAATGAGATAGTCCCCACTTTTGACGGCTCAAACGGGTAGCTAAACGTAAGTAACTACTGAGAGGAAATAAGGTGGATTTGGTACCTGAGTGGAGCCCATTGTAGCTCTAGATACTAACCAAATTCTTTTCCCAAGAGTTTCCAGTAGAATACAAAAATACACCCTGGGGGAGTATTTTGTACTAGGTAATCACATAATGCTTAATGGGCTAGCTTTTTCCTTTGGCTTCTCTTGCCATAGCAGTGATAAACCCATTGCTGTCAAGTTGATGCCAACTCACAGTGACTCTACAGCACAGTGGAACTGCCCCCATAGGGTTTCAAAACTTGTAATCTTTAAGTAGATTGCCACATCTTTCTTGCATGGAATGACATCAGTGAAGATTTCTGACAAGATGGCGGACTGGACAGATGCGCTACACACAGATGCTTTACAACAAAGATATGAAAAACCAAATAAACATGAAAATTCTGGCACCATGAGCTTCAGAAGAAAGGTCAGAGAGGTGGATGGAGTGCTTGCTGGGAGGATGCGGAGCAGAAACAGCAAGAGAGCAAGTCTGGTAACCAGCTGGCCAGCTGCACCTCAACCATCTTGTGAACAGCTTTGGCAGCAGAGGGAGGCCTTGCATTCATGCAGCAACAGACAAGGTGTTATTGCCTCTTTTATCCCCCACATTTCCCTGGTGACAAGAAGTATGGCCAATCCCACGCTTACCCACTGCCTGCTCTCGTGGAGTTCTGAGCCAAGTGGTTGAGACCCATGCAAGCATGAAGTGCAGACCAACTGTGCCACTTTGGTGCCTCAGTTCCAGATCTGTAAAACCCACAGAGGCACCAGACCCAACATTTGACCCGTCACCCTGCCCCCAGCTGCCCTGTGGTCCATAAAGAGACAGAAACCAACTCTAACAAGAGGCTCCAGGAACAATTTCCAGATTGAGTGCCCTGAACATGGATAACACCCAGGCCATAGAACTCCATCTAGGGTCAGGAACTCTGCTATCACATCCCTCCCACAACCACCTTGTGTGCTCCATGAATTACAGGATCCCACCAGAGATTTTTCCCCTCCAGGTCTTAACGATTACAATAATCTCACAATGTCCCGGAGACCACAGACACTTAGCTCACATGAAGAAACAGGAGAATGGCTCAAACAAATAACCACAATGAAAAAATCAGAAGACATTTCTGAAGAAAAGGTCATAGAACTGAAGAGGAATCCAAAAGAATGATAATTAGTTACCTTAAAAAGATAAATACAAAGATCAAAAGAGGCAAAGAGAACACAATAAAAACTTTAGAATAATTCAGGAAAACACTACAAGAACAGACAAAATAAATGCAAATTTTTAAACAGTACACAACCTGCAATTGGTTATCCAGAAGATTAATACTAAAACCTCAGAAATGGATAAATCAATTAAAAGAACAAAGGAGTAGATATGAAGCAGTGGAAGCCCAAATTAGCGAGCTTGAAGAGAAATCTTTCAATACTAGAATGCTAGAAAAACAATCAGAAAAAGAATGAAAAAAAACTGAAAAAAGCCTAAGATATGGGACATGATGACGAGAACAGCTTATGTGTAATCAAAATTCCTGAATAGGAGGAGATAAGCACAGAGAAAATTGTCAAAGAGTTGTTGGAAGAACACTTCACTAACATTAAGAAAGATGAGAAGATGGGCATATATGAAGCTATATGAACCCCAAACAGGATATATCCCAAAAGAAAATTGCCAAGACACACTCAAACATCCCCAAATCAAAGAATTCCAAGAGCAGCTTGGGGAAAACAAAAAGTTACCTACGAAAGAGAACCAAAAGACTGTAAGCTCAGATTTTTCAGTAGAAACCAGGATAGGAAAGAAGGCAGTAGAACGACATATACAAAATGCTGAAAGAAAAATTGCCAGCCAAGAATCGTATAGCCAGAAAAGCTGTCTTTCAAATTTGATGTACTAGGACATTTCCTGATAAACAGAAATTAAAGGAATTTGTAATGCTCAGACCAACTTTGCAAAAATGCCAAAGGGTGTTCTTTGGACTGAGAACCAACAACAGCAGACAAAAACCTAAGATCACCATTCATGACAACACCATGCAGAACTCAATCCAGATACTGGTTGGTAAGTGCTGTGGAGTCAGTTCCGACCCATAGCAACCCTGTATAGGGTTTCTGAGCAGCTCAATCTTATGGTTCAAAGGACTTTGCAGTCAGCACATTAACCCACAGCACAACACCAGAACTCCAGATATAGAAGTATTTAAAGTAAAACAAAGGGAACCAAAGATATCAATGTATGATGAAATCAACTACAAAGCAAAAAAAGGGAATAATGCAGATAGAGAATTTCCAAATAGCAAGGAAGTCAGTAAGGGGGAAAACATTAAGAGTAATAACCTCAAAGAAAATAATATACTAGCATATCAGAATCCACCACTTGTCTACCACAGGTATTTTAAATACGAGAAGAATCAACTATGATGGACAGGTTTCAGCTGAGTTTCCAGACAGACAGACTAGGAAAATGAGACAAACTACTTCTGAATATTTAGTCAATGAAAAGCAGTGGAACACTGTCTGCACCAGAACATTGAATAGTAAAACATGATGAAGAGCACCAGAATATTGTCAGATACAGTGCCTGAAGATGAGACCTTCAGGTTGGAAGGCACTCAAAATAGGACTAGGGAAGAGCTGCCTTCTCAAAGTAGAGTTGGTTGTGATGACATGAATGGACTAAACCCTCATTTGGGACCTTCATTTGCTGATGCAGCATAACTCAAAGAGAAATAGGTGTAAACATCCATAAATAATTGGAACATGGAATATATGAATCTAGGAAAATTGGGAATTGTCAAAAATGAAATAGAATGCCTAAGCATGAATATCCTAGATGTTAGTGAGCTGAAATGAACTGGTATTGGCCATTTTTAATCTGACAATCACATGGTTTACTATGTGGGGAATGATAAATTGAAGTGGAATGGCGTTGCATTCATCATCAAAAAGAACATACCAAGTTCAGTCATGAAGTACGACACTGCCTGATAGGACAATATCCATCCACCTACAAGGAAGACCTTAGTTCTCAAGCTGACATCTTTGCTCTTCAACACTTTAAAAAGGTCTTGTGCAGCAGATTTGCCTGATGCAATATGTCGTTTGATTTCTTGACTGCTGCTTCCGTGAGATTGATAGTTGACCCAAGAAGAATGAAGTCCTTGACAACTTCAATCTTTGCTCCTGCTCCGTTGATAAGAATGTTGTTTATTGGTCCAATGGTGAGAAGTTTTGTTTTCTTTGCACTGAGATGCAATCCATACTGAAGGCTGTGCTCTTCGATCTTCAGCAGTAAATATTTTAAAAGGAGCTCCGGTAGCATAGTGGTTACGAATCAGGCTGCTAATCTCAAGGTCAGCAGTTTGAAACTACCAGCCGTTCCGCAGGAGAAAGATGAGGCTTTCTGCTCCTGTAAAGATTTACAGCTTCGGAAGCCCTATACAGGGTCACTATGGGTCGGAACCGACTCCACGGTACTTAACAACAGAGTAAATATTTTAAGACCTCTTCACTTTCAGCAAGCAAGTTGTATCATCTGCATATCGCAGGTTGTTAATGAGTCTCCCTCCAATTCTGATGCCACATTTTTCTTCACGTAACCCAGCTTTCCCGGATGATTTGCTCAGCATACAGGTTGAATAAGTATGGTAAAAGAATACAACCCTGTTGCACACCTTTCTTAATTTTAAAACATTCAGTGGTTTAAACCACGTTCTATTCGAACAACTTCCTCTTGGTCCATATACAGATTCCTCATGAGCACAATTAAGTGTTTCGGAATACTCATACTTCGCAATGTTGTCCATAGCTTGCCATGATCCACACAATCAAAAGCCTTTGCGTAGTCAATAAAGCACAGGTAAACATCTGATGTTCTCTGCTTTCAGCTAAGATCCACTGGACAGCAGTAATGATATCCCTTGTTCCGCAGCCTCTTCTGAATCCAGCTTGAACCTCTGGAAGTTCTCTGTCATGTATGCTTGCGGCCGTTTCTGTATTACCTTTAGTAAAACTTCACTCGCATAGGACATCAAAGATATTGTCCAATGATTTCCACATTCCTTTGGGTCACCTCTCTTTGAAATGGGAACAAATACAGATCTTTTCCAGTCGGCCAGATAGTTGTCGTTTTAAAGTGTTGAAGAGCAAAGATGTCAGCTTGAGGACTAAGGTGCACCTGACTCAAGCCATAGTATTTTCAATGGCCTCATATGCATGCAAAAGCTGGACAGTGAGTAAGGAAGACCGTAGAAGAATTGATGCTTTTGAGTTATGGTGTTGGAGGAGAATATTTAAAGTGCCATGGGCTGCCAAAAGAACCAACAGATTTGTGTTGGAAGATATGCAGCCAGAGTGCTCCTTGGAGGGCAGGATGGCCAAACTGTCTCTCATAATTCGGACATATTGTTAGGAGGGACCAGTCACTGGAGAAGGATATCATGTTTGGTAAGGTGGAGAATCGGAGAAAAAGAGGAAGACCCCCCCAGAGAGATGGATTGGCAAAGTGGCAGCATCAATGGGCTCAAGCGTGGCAACGATTGTGAGGTTGGCCCAGGACCAGGAAGTGTTTCGTTCTGTTGTGCATAGAGTCGCTATGAGCTGGTACTGACTCGATGGCACCTAACAACAAGGAAGATCAGTTAATACCACTATCACCCAAATTTATGAACCAACCACTAAAGCCAGTGATGATGAAATTGAAGAATTCTACCAACTTTGATCGTCTGAAACGGATCAAACATGCAATCAAGTAGTATTGATAATTATTGGTCATTGGAATGCACAGGTGGAAATGTAGAGGAAGGATCAGTAGTAGTTGAAAAATATGGCCTTGGTGATAAAAACAATGCTGGAGATCGCATGATAGGATTTTGCAAGATCAATGATTTTATTGCAAATACCTTTTTTAAACAACGTAAAAGATACACACATGGACCTCACCAAATGGATTACACAGAAATCAGACTATATCTGTGGAAACAGATGGTGGAAAAGCTCCTTATCAGCAGCCAAAACAAGGCCAAGGGCAAATTGTGAAACAGACCATCAATTGCTTATATGCAAACTCAGCCTGAAGCTAAAGAAAATTAAGTCCGTGAGAGCTAAAATATGACCTTGAATATATCCAACCTGAATTTAGAGCTCATCTGATAAACAGATTTGAAGCATTTGACACTAAAGACCAGAAGAGTTGTGGGATGACATCAGGAAGAAAGCAAAAGGTCATTGATAAGAAAGAGGAAACAGACCAAAATAGATGTCAGAAGAGACTCTGAAACTCGCTCTCCATTACAAAAATGCTAAAGCAAACAGAAGAAGTGAGGTTGAAGCGCTAAACAGAAAACTTTAAAGGTCAGCTTGAAAAGACAAAGTCAAATATTAAAACAAAATGTGCAAAGATCAAGAGTTAGAAAACCAAAAGGGAAGAATATGTTCAGCATTTCTCAAGCTGAGGGAACTGAAGAAATAATTCAAACTTCGACTTGTGGTATTGAAGTATTCTATGGGCAAAATGTTGAATGATGCAGAAAGCATCAAAAGAAGATGCAAGTAATACAGAGCTACTGTACCAAAAAGAAATGGCCAATGTTCAACCATTTAAAGAGGTAACATATAATCAAGAGCCAACTAAGGAAGAAGTCCAAGGTGCATTACAGGCATTGGCAAAGAACAAGGCTCTGGGAATTGATGGAATACCAATCAAAATCTTTCAACAAACAGGCAGCACTGGAGGCTGTTGTTTTTTTTCTATGCCAAGAAAACAACTACCTGGCCAACTGACTGGAAGATATCTGTATTTGTGCCTATTCCAAAGAGAGGTGACCCAAAGGACTGTGGAAATTATCAGATATCATTGATAGCCCCTGTGCGTGAAGTTTTACTAAAGACAATACAAAAATGGCTGCAACCATGCATTGAGAACTTCCAGAGGTTCAAGCCGGATTCAGAAGAGAACGTGGAACAAGGGATATCATTGCTGACATCAGATAGATCTTGGCTGAAAGCAGAGAATTATCAGAAAGATGTTTTCCTGTGCCTTATTGACTACACAAAGGCTTTTGACTGTATGGATCATAACAAGCTGTGGACAACATTGCGAAGTATGAGTATTCTGGAACACTTAATTATGCTCATGAGGAACCTGTACAAAGACCAATAGGCAGTTCAAGAACACCCAAGGTTTAAATTTAGGAAAGGTGTGCGACAGGGTTGTATCTTTCACTATACTTAGTCAATCTGTATGCTGAGCACATTTCCGTGAAGCTGGATTACATGAGGAAGGACGTGGCATCAGGACTGCAGGAAGACTCACCACCTGCGACGTGCAGATGATGCAACCTTGCTTGCTGAAAGCAAAGAGGACTTAAATACTTACTGATGAAAATCAAAGACCACATGTTCTGGGTTGCATCTCAATGTAAAGAAAACAAAAATCCTCACCACTGGACCAATAAACATCCATATAAATGGAGAAAAGCTTGAAGTTGTCAAAGACTTCATATTTTACTCGGATCAACAACCATCAACCTTCATGGAGAAAGCAGTCAAGAAATTAAACATTTTGCATTAGGCAAATCTGCTGCACAAGATATTTTAAAGTGTGGAAAAGCAAAGATGTTAGTTTGAGGATTAAGGTGTGCCTGACTCCAAGCCATGGTATTTTCAATAACCTCATATACATGTGAAAGTTGGACAGTAAGAAAGACTGTAGAAGAATTGATGCTTTTGAGTTATGGTGTTGGAGGAGAATATTGAAAGTGTCATGGGTTGCCAAAAGAGCCAACAGATCTGTGTTGGAAGAAGTGCAGCTGAGTGCTCCTTGGAGGCCAGGATGGCCAAACTTCCCTAACGAGATGGATTGGTACAGTGGCAGGAAGGCGCAATGGGCTCAGGCATAGCAATGATTGTGAGGTTGGCACAGGACTGGGCAGTACCCACTCAATGGCACCTAACAATAGAACATCAAAATTTTTTTTAAAAAAGGAAAATCAGACAAGTTTAGTAAACATTAACACAATAGAAATGAAAAACACAAGAAACCCTACTAAATAAACTCAGCATAGAAAACCATGTGAAACAAAGAATCTTAACAGCACCCCAGAAAATTGACAATTTCTACCTAGTGATAATTACACTGAATATAAATGGATTAAATATACCAGTCAAGAAACAAAGAGCAAAATGGATAAGAAAACAGGATCCTTCAAAATGCTGTCTACAGGAGACATATCAAAAAGATGGAGACAGGTGAAATGCCCATCATTAAAATGGTTAAACAAATTTTGGTACATACGTACAATGGAATATTACACAATGTTGAAAAACACACATGAATATGTGAAACATCTCACAACATGGTTGAACCTGGAGGACATTATGCTGAGTGAAATTAGTCAACCACAAAAGGGCATTGTATGAGACCAATGTTGTGAAATGTTCAAGTTTTCTTGATAAAAGAAATCATCTATGTTAATGGGGGGGGGTTATTTATGGGCTAGAGGATTGTTATTGTCAAGTGCCATCGAGTCACTTCCGACCCATGATGACCCTGTATAGGGTTTCCAAGGAGCAGCTGTTGAGCTTGAACCGCCAACCTTGTGGTTCAAGCCGATTTTGTAGTCTAGTGTATCAACCCACAACACCACATCAGGACTCCGAGCTAAAGGGTAGACATGTGTTAACATGGATGAGAGGTCAGGCAATAGACAAGAGGGTTATTAGCAGAGGAGAAATAAAGGTAGCGGGATACATGGAGAAATGCAATAAAGTGAATAGAGGTAAATGCTGTTAACTGTTGGTACATGGGAGGGATTACAACCACGTAGTGAACAAACTGGGGTTTGGTGAATGTAATCTTGATGATCTGCTCTGTAAACTTTCACTCAATTCACCCAAAAAAAGTTTGTTTTTTTTTAAAAACTTTTCTAGCCTCTACCCTAGGCTAGCGGAATAAGCTCACTTAAAATGCTCTGCAACATCTTCAGCTCCTGGGCTTCAGTTGCCCCGATCATCTCCCCCTCACACAGAGGACACAAGACACACGGATTAGTCTATTATTCACAGAACCATTTATTGGCCTATGCCAGCAGGGAGGCCATTCCTTCTGAACAGGGGAAGTGTCCGTCTAGGTGTGTGCTCCTGGGTTGGCAAGGGCTGCAGCTTGAGACCTGAGGGCACCAGAAGGAAAAGGGGCAGCCAGCCCGGAAGCAGATCCTGAGCAGAGATCCACAGACTCAACTCCACTTGATATTCTTGTCCTCCTCAGTCAAGGCCGGTGTGTCAGTGACAAGACCAGTGCCAATGGTCCGGTTGCCATCTCGCAGGGTGAAGCGCTGGCCCTTTTCTAAGATCATTGGCTGCCTCAAAATCAGAGTGAGCTTGAGGTCCTCCCCGGGCATAGCAAGCTCCTGGAAGGAGACATGGGTTACACCCTGCATGAACATTAATGTACCTTTTGATTTCATTAATAGTTCACTGGCTGTTCACCGTGGAAATTGAGATTGGTAAAAGAATGTATCAGGGTGATGTAGAAAACTTCACCCCAGCTGTCAAGCAAACTCAATAGGTTATGCAAAGGCAAGAGAGCATGAACTAGGCCACATGATTATCAGTGTCAAGGGAATCTGGGGTTATGCAGGTTTCTTAGTTACAGAACTTCTCTTGAGCCTTCACATATTGCTACGATACTCAAACAGCAAGAGGACCCTTTCCTCGGAAATCTATCTGGAGAAAAATGCTTTTAACTTACTTCAGCCTAAGGCATACTGGGTGAAGACTCACTATAAATCCACTAGTCTTGACCCATCTACTAGTTTCAACTACATCAACAGCCAGTCTCTGGGCTGCCCCCAGGAAATCAAGTCACCCCAGCAGCCACCTATCTTTGGAACTCTGTGAATGAGGCAGAGCTGATATGACCCCCTCAAATGTCCTTATACCTACATACCTTCCCTGGAGGCAAGATGACACGACAGGCCATGTCCCAAGTCAGAGAGAACATGACAGGCATGAAGTGGGATACAAAAGGCTTGTGGCGGCCACCTTCCTCCTTGCTAAGGATGTAAACCTACAGAAGAACAATGAAGGTAAGCTAGACTTCGCTGAAAGTGCTGCTTCTATGCAGGGAACAGGTGGCGGGGCCCTGCCCACCATCGTCTGGTGCCTTTACCTGGGCCTCCACCTTCTGGTGGGGCTGAATGGAACCTGGCTTGGCCATGACCAGGCCACGCCTTAGATCCTCCCGCTTCAAGCCTCGGACCAGGGCCCCTAGGTTGTCACCTGCCTCTGCCCTGTCCAGGCTCTTGTGGAACATTTCAATGCCTAACGGAGAAGACAGAAGGGAGAAGCAACAGAGGAAAGCACAAGGGATATGCAAGGTGAACGGTCAGCCTGGAGTTAGCTGCAGGCTCATAAGGCATCCTATACCTGTCACCACAGTGCGGATGTTCTTGCTATGTCCTAGGAACTCACACTCATCTCCCTTCTTCAAAATGCCTTGCTCAAGTGTACCTGTCACTACTGTGCCCCGGCCTGGGAAGGAACAAGAGAGGACATCAGCAACCCAGGGATAGGCTATTGTAGGGAGCAGAAGGAACATAAGCATGGGCTGGTCCTCACCAGGGATAGAGTAAATGGACTCTACTGGCAGCAGAAAAGGCTTCTCCAGGTCTCGAGTGGGCACTGGGATGTAAGTGTCCACAGCATCCAGCAGCTTCTGCACCGATTTCACGCCTAGCTCAGGGTCACGTTGCTATGAAAGGAGGTTAACAGGACTCTTGAATTCTGTTCTGCTCCTCTTCCTTACCAAGCGCCACTCCCTGGATTCAGAGCAGAGCTCTGCATGCCCATCCAGTCCCATGCACTGCCAGCAGCCCCCTCACCTCAAGAGCACAGAGGGCAGAGCCTACAATAACCGGGGTCTCCTCCCCTTTATAGCCAAATTCAGTGAGCAGTTCTCGTATTTCCAGTTCGACTAGCTCCACCATCTCAGAGTCCTGGACAGCATCTGCCTTATTCACATACACAACAATGTGCTCTACTCCGATCTGTAGATGAGAAAAGATACAGAGATGGTGTCCAGTCCAGCTCAACCCCCAACTCTTTCCCTTCACACCCCACTCAGACTCTGGGTACCTGTTTGGCCAGTAATAGGTGCTCTCGGGTCTGGGGCATGGGGCCATCATTGGCTGCCACCACCAGGATGCAACCATCGAGGGGAGCAGTGCCTGTGATCATATTCTAAGTTTGGGGAAGAGAGAAACAGCCTAGTTCAATGACCTCCTCAGGTCCATATCTATCTGACCAGACACAGCAAGTGAGACAGTGGCTCATGTTTCCTCTCCTAACCTCCTACTTTGAGTAGTCTTGGCCACAAATCCATCATCTCAAATTCCTACAACTCAGCTTCTTAATCTCCTTCCCTCAAACCCAAACTTCATCCTGACAGAAGGCGTCTCGCCCTCTCCCCAGAGGTTCTTAGCAACTCTCTCACCTTAACGTAATCCGCGTGACCCGGGCAGTCTGTGTGGGCATAGTGGCGGGCCGCAGTGGTATACTCCACATGGGCAGCATTGATCGTGATACCCCGAGCTCTCTCTTCAGGTGCATTGTCAATTTCCTCGTACTTCTTAAACTTGGCCCCACCGCCCTCGGCTAGAACTGGAGGGACGAGAACACACCTCTTAGCTACAAGTGCAGGCACAAAATCAGGGCTCAGGCCACGCCCCGGAGCCCCACCCACCTAACCCTGGAGCAACCTGGAGGGTAAGAGTTCTAGGGCCCCTCACTTTCAAATCTCTCACTTCTTAACTAGAGCTAATTTGCGTCAGAAAGTAAGAGTAAAGGCCTAGCGGTCCAGTCCTGCGACTTTTCCAGGGGGAAGCATTTCAGGGTGCCCCAATTCATTCGTGCATCACCTAGTTCTTTATGTTTAAGGAAATCTGCACCTTCCACCTAACCGCCTGCCCGAGTTCTGGTTCCCGGAACATTTAACGTTTAGAAGCACTCAAGACACCGCCCCCCGCTCCAATTCCTTAGTTCCAGGTTCTGCCCTCACCTCATGCCCGTTTGCCCCGAACCCATGCCCGCTCACTCTTGGTGATGGCCGCTGTCAGCGTGGTTTTGCCGTGGTCCACATGGCCGATGGTACCCACGTTCACATGAGGCTTATCGCGCACATAGGTCTTCTTGGCTTCCACGGCCAGGCCACGGCACAAGAGGGGATGTGCTGGGGCCTTTGGCGGCCGCAAAAAACCCTGCAATAGTGGAGTTGGGCCAGCGCCGAGACCTGCCAAGACAGAGGCCTGAGGTCAGGGCTCGGGTTCGAACTCAGCCACCCTCGGCGCACCCTACGTGTTCCCGGGATGCCACCGCCCTCACCACAGAAGCGGGGTGTAGCTCGCAGCAGGGTTGTGGCCGCCATTGTGGTCGTGGGTGCCCCAGGTACAGAGCACCAGCAGCCCGCGCAAGCAACAGAGAAAGGACACTTACGGCTGGCGGATACTTCCGCCGGAAGTGAGAACCAACAGGGCAAATCTGGGCCCCTCTAGCCATCAGTTTCCATGGTTGTCTCCGCCGAGTTCCAGAGGACTGAGCGAAATGTCGCTAGCTCGGGCTGGTGAAGGATGGACGTTTTCGCGATGGTCTTGGGCCGAGTCGGCTAAGGGGCCATCTCCTAGTCTCACGCGGCGCTAGCAGGAAGGGCAATGTGGAGCGAATGCTCAGGGGCGTTGTGATTTCCCGGGCGGAAGACTTAGGGTGAAAGGTAGGTCCTCGCCGGGGCCCCAGACCTCCAAGGGTCAGGCCTCCTCGGCACGGACTGCTCAGGGACGTCCCGAACCCCCTGGATTCCGACTCAATGTGCGGTTCTAGCGACCTCCGGGCCGCACAGGAGGTAGGACCAGACCCCGGGCACCTTTGGGGCTGGAGACTAAGTGTGATCCCTCTCTTCACTGGGACTTTGTTTCTTAATCTGTAAATTGGGAATAATGGTATGTGTATATATATAGGGGGAGCCTGACGACTGGACTGAAGAGGAAATGAGAGTCAGGGATGGGGTCCTGGAACTTCACATTGAACACCACTCGCACCTCTAATTTTAGCTCTCCATTTCCGACTATTTACTGCCTGGCCTCTTGGGGTCACAGCCCCAACACAAGGATTTGCTGTCCACTCTAAGCACTGGACTGCAAGGCAGTTTGAGCCGCAGGTCGGCGGTTCAAACTCAATAGCCACTCCTTTGTAAGCCCTATACAGACTCTAGTCAGACCGAACTCCAGGACACTTAACAACAACCTGAAGCCCCTCCCCTTTGGGGCCCCTTGGTAGTCTCCCCATTTCGCAGTTGGTGCTGAGGAGGAGGGAGCAGCCTGAACCATTCCTGGATGTGTCCTTACCACCTAGCATAAGGCAGGGTACTAATGTAAGTGCCATCGGGTCAGTTATGACTCAACGACCCTGTATAGAATTTCCATCCAGCCTTGTGGTTCGCACTCCGGTACTTACCAGGACTTTACTGAGTGCTCGGTAAATATTTGTTGACTGACTAATAGTAGTAAGTACAAGAGTAGTAAATAACCTTTAGCTTTCACATCTGTCTGATCACAGCTTCCCAATATCATCCTAAAATAATTTTGTTGTTAAGTACAGTCAAGTTGGTCCCGACTCAACGACCCTGTATAGGGTTTCCTAGGAGTGGCTGGGAGGTTTGAACTGCCAACACTGCAGTTCAAACTGACCTTTCAGTCCAGTGCACTATCCTCTAACACCACTACTTAACTGATTAGGGGAGAGCTGTGGCACTGTAGAATAAGCACTGGACTTTGAACCACAAGGTCCTTAGTCCAAGCCCACCAGTTGCTCCAGGGGAGAAAGGTGAAGCTTTCTGCTCTGCCAAGATGTATAGCCTCTTGTCTCTATGAATAGAAACCAACTTCATGACACTTAAACAACAGCCCTGATTGACATTTCGGAAACTCACCAGATGGACAATTCAATAAACTGCTTGTTTCAAATAGATTTCCTGCTGTTTCCTTTTAAGATTATGAATCAGTGGAATCTGGGCACAGCACCTCCCTAAGCTAGCAGGAGTTTGGGAAAGAAGTCTGAACCAGAGCTTTTTATGTAACATGCATACACTAATGGTTCTTAGTATTGCCAGTATTACCTGATGCGTGGCCAGATCTAGTCTCTTCCCCATTTTACAAGTGAAAAAAACTGAGGATCAGTGAGATTACGATTCAAGTCCCCAAACCTCAAAACCCTTGGAAATGGTTACTTAAGCACTGCACTATACTACTGTTCAACTCACAGAAAGCGAGGAACTTACTAAGACCCCTCCTGGCCCTCCAACCCATCAGCTCTGGTTAGGAAGGGCTGGTACAAATATTAAGTGTATTCATTGTTCCTCGGTCATTCTTTTCCTGGGAATCTATCCTAAAATACTATTGGCCACTGGTGGGATGTGAGATATTTTGGGATACCATAAATTAAGAAAGGTGTATGACAGGGTTGTATTCTTTCACCATACTTATTCAACCTGTATGCTAAGCAGATAGTCCGAGAAGCTGGATTATATGAAGAAAAATGTGGCTTCAGGATTGGAGGAAGACTCATTAACAACCTGCGATATATGTAGATGATACAACCTTGCTTGCTGAAAGTGAAAAAGACTTAAAATATTTACTGATGAAGATCAAAGAGCACAGCCTTCAGTATGGATTGCATCTCAATGTCAAGAAAACAAAAATCTTCACCTGGACCAATAAACAACATTCTTATCAATGGAGAAAAGATTGAAGTTGTCAAGGATTTCATTCTTCTTGGATCAACTATCAACACTCATGGAAGCAGCAGTCAAGAAATCAAATGATGTATTACATTAGGCAAATCTGCTCCACAAGACCTTTTTAAAGTGTTGAAAAACAAAGATGTCTGCTTGAGGATTAAGGTGCGCCTGACCCAAGCCATGGTATTTTCAGTAACCTCATATGCATGTGAAAGTTGGACAGTGACTAAGGAAGACCGGAGAAGAGTTGATGCATTTGAGTTATGGTGTTGGAGGAGAATTTTGAAAGTGCCATGGGCTGCCCATAGAACCGACAGATCTGTGTTAGAAGAAGTGCAGTCAGAGTGCTCTTTGGAGGCCAAGATGGCCAAACTTTGTCTCTCATACTTCAGACATATTGTTAGGAGGGACCAGTCACTGGAGAAGGATAGCATGGTTGGTAAGGTGGAGGGTCATAGAAAAAGAGGAAGACCCCCAACGAGATAGATAGGCCAAGTGGCAGCATCAGTGGGCTCAAGCGTGGCAACAGTAGTGAGGTTGGCCCAGGACCGGGCAGTGTTTCGTTCTGCTGTGCATAAGGTTGCTATGAGTTGGCACCGACTCGATGGCACCTAACAACAACAACAAAATATGAACTAATTGTTTCTATTTTTGTGGTGCTATATTTTTTTTATTTTATGCTTTTTAGCAACTTTCATGTGGTATAATTGACATACAGTAAGTTGCATATACTGTACAGTTTGGTAAGTGTTGATTACCACATCTTTTTGAACCATGAAACCGTCAGTACAGTGAAACTAATGAACATATCTATCACTCTCCCCCAACATTTCCTCATGACTCTGTATCACTCTCCCTTGCCTCTCTCAGCCCTGATCTCCCAACATACATACCAACCCCCTGGCAACCTCTGAAAACTGTTCTGTCATAATTGCATTTACTGATTAATTTTTTTTAATAATTTACTGATTAATTTTTTTAATAATATTTTATTGTGTTTTTTGGTGAAGGTTCTACACAAATTAGTGACATTGATTCCATTCTTCAGACTACAAAATCAACATCCAAAAATCAGTTGGATTTCTTTACACTAATAAAGAGAGCTCTCAAAAGGAAATCAGGAAAAGAATACCATTTACAATGTTGTTAAGTGCTGTCGAGTTGGTTCTGACTCATGACGACCCTGTGTAGGGTCCCAAGGAGCAGCTGCTGGGTTTGAACTGTTGATCTTGTGGTTAACAGTTCAGTGCTGATCCTACAGTGTCACACCAGGAGTCCACCATTTACAATAGCCACCCCAAAGATGAAATACTTGTGAATAAATCTAGCCAGAGAAACAAAAGACCTATACAAAGAAAAGTACAAAACACTACCACAACAGTCTCATTACTTCCATTGTGGTTTTTCCATGAGGTGCTGTATTTTAATGTGTATTAGTTTAAAAAGCAAAATCTGGCCCCTGCTTAAAAGCTACTGGGTAATAGAAAAAATGAAATAAAAAAAATTTCCTTGACTCAAACAAGAACAAAACACAACATACCCAAACCTTTGTTATACAGCAAAAGCAGAGCTCAGAGGACAATGTATAGTAATAAACACACATCCAAATAAAGAAAGAATCAAAATCAACACCTTATACCTACATCCCTAAAATTAGTAAAAGAACTGCAAAGTAAGTCTATAGTCACTAGAAGAAAAGAAGTAAAGGTTAGAGCAGAAACAAAGAAAAAACAGGAAAACAGTAGAAAGAATCAACAACACAAGAAGTTGGTTCTTTGAAAGGCTTAATAAAATCAACAAACCTTTAGTAAATCTAACAAAAGAAAACGAAATAGACACTTGAGGGGGAGAGAAAGGAATAGCCAGATATATCAACATAGAAAGCTTGTAAGTCTGTCTTCTGACTATAACTGATTGTTGTTAAGTACCGTGGAGTCAGTTCCAACTCATAGTGATCCTGTACAGGGTTTGTGAGGCTGTGAATCTTTATGGGAGCAGAATGCCTCATCTTTCTACCGAGGAATAACTGGTAGTTTCAAACCGCTGACCTTGAGGTTAGCAGCCCAACTCGTAACCACTACGCTACCAGAGATCCTTTATAACAGATTGGAATACCTAAAATGAGGCTACAGTGTGCCCAGTGAAAGAGGCTTCCTGCAGAGCCTGTGCATTACATAAGACCATAGATGGAATCCTGAACCCCATCCAGAATCTTCTGAGGTGGGAAATTTCCACTGGAAAGGACAAGCAGACGAGACTGGAGCAGCTAGAAGAATAGAAGATACTTTTGAAAGAAAGACTGACAGGAAAAATACAAAACAATAATGGCAGTCCGACTGATTACTACAAGAACAAGCAAGTTGCTCACGTAGGAGACATCAAGGCAAGTAGTCAAGTCCCTTCAGGGCAATCCCCCTTCCAAGACTAAAACTCAATGGGAATACACAAGCAGACATGTACTATGATTGGTGACCACATTGGTCACTGATAAGGGGAAGTAAGGGAAAAACAGCAATGAAGCAGCAAGCTAAGTCCTACAATATTCAACAGACTCCTGTGAACCTGGGTGGAGACCTGATTGGCCAGCAGTGTGGCAAGACCTGGAGACTCCTGGGCCCAGAGACAGTGACGTAGCCACAGAGGACTAGAGTGGAGAATGAAGCGTCCAGCTGATAAGAAGAGGGCATATGCACAAGAACACCCACATTTCCAGATAATACCCACTTGACCTGGCTTCAATGACTGGATGATCAGAGCACAACCAAAAGAAAAAAAGAGTAATCTGATACAATGTGATGAACTTGACCTACACCTATGGATGCAGTAGCTCAAAAGAGGGAACAAATCTTTACAGCAAGGATCGTTCTCACCTCCTCAATACACAGGGTAGACAGGGATGGGCAACTTGGACATTGGCTACCTAAAATGTGGAGGCTACAAAGGCAAGTGACTAGCTTACAAGCTTTCAAGAGGGAGCCTAGATCCAGAGGGTATGGAGGAAGGTAGAATCTCCACTGATAGTATCCAATCTGCCTGGGAGGGACTGATGAAAGATAGGGTTTTGGCACTCATGTAGTACAACAGTGAATAATTACTATCAGGACTGACTGTGAGGGTTGGAAATGTAAAGGTAGACGTTTTGTATTACAAGAAGGGAAGTGGTTGACTTTGCAGACCAGGAGCAGAGGCCCCTGGGACCATCAAGGGAGAAGAGCAGAGTTTGGGACCCTACCTAGAGAAATAGTGATGCCAGAGATGGAGTGCCTGGGAACTCTAGACCCAGAGAGGGAAAAGGGGCTATGTGTTGATGACCAGGGGGCAGGCTTGCGGGTATACCCTTCTGTTGTTTGGTGGTGCATGGAGGGGATTGTAACCATGGCAGTGTAACGATATACAATAGGATGAATGTAAAGCTAATGTTCTCCCATGCAAACTATCACATAATTCATAATAAAACATTAATAAAAGAGAAAGGAGATGCAAATAGCATGAATAAAAAATGATACAGGTGACATCACAACAGAACCAAGAGAAAAAAGGGCTAATGCAGGGCAGCTAATTATTATGGCCCTTCTAGCCAAATTGCTCAATTTTGTGGTGTATTGTAAATCCTAGCTTCTATGTCTGTGGTGATGAGTTCAGGTGTGGCCCTGTGGGTTAATGCGCTGGACTGCAGGGTTGGTTTAAACCGCTAGGTCGGTGGTTCAAGCACACCAGCTGACCCTGGGAAACCCTATATATGGTCTCTATGAGTCAGAACGTATTCTGTGACACTTAAAAACAACAATATGCCCGTGGTGTGGTGCTGTAGGCTAAGCACTTTACTGCAAGGTTGGTTTGAACTGCAAGGTTGGCAGTTCAAGCTCAGCAGCTGCTCCTTAGAAACTATATATAGGTCACTATGAGTCAGAACTGACTCAAAGGCATTTAACAACAACAAGGAATAGGATTACAGTGGAACTAAAGATTAAGGCTGCTCGCTCTTTAGTAGAGGGTGTGATTCAAATCACTGCCCTTAGTTTTCCCTTGGGGCATGGTCTGACTCCGATTTATAGACTGCTTTGGACAAGCTTGCTCGCTTGCACTCTTGCCCTGGATCCTGCATCTGGCTCATGACGTCTGACCTCCAGTTTGTTGGCCTTTCAGCCCATCACCTGATTGACTTAAGTCCTCACAGTCTCCTGCATCAACAGCCTGTCATCTGACCTCCCAGTTTGGGTTTCTCTGCTCCTGGACTAAGTGGATGAGAAGATTCCTCCAGACTGATCTCTGAACTACAGATTTGGCACTTGCCAGCCTCCATAATTGCATGAGCCTTTTTTCTTTTTTTGCCAATTGTGAGTTCTGTGAGACTGCCATATGTTGCAGAATCCTAAGACTTGAGGGAAGGAAAGAGTGGTGATTGATGTCAAGGACTATGGAGGGGGCATAACATGTCGGAAAAGTCAAACAGTTGGGCTATCTTTAACACCAACTCATAGGGACCAGCCTTGTGTTTATCTTTATTAAAGAAATGATTCATGCAGGTAATAACAGAATACTATGAAGAATTGTACTCCAACAAAAATTTGAAAATCTAGAAAAATGGACACATTTCTAGAAAGACACAACCTACCTAAACAAAAACAGACTGAAATAGAAAACTTGAACAGGCTTATAAGAAAAGAAGAAATTGATCAAGTCATTAAAAAAAGAGTCTGGACACAGATGGCTTTCCTGATGAATTTTACCAAACATTCAGAAAAAAGCTGATACCAAGTCTACTCAAACTATTCCAGAATATAGAAAGGGATGGGAAATTCAAAATTCATTTTATGTAGCTAACAAAAACCTGATGCCAAAACCAGGGAAAGGCATCACTAAAAAACAAAATTATATTCTAATAGCCCTATTGAACATAAATGCAAAAATTCTCAACAAAATTCTAGCCAATAGAATCCAAAAACATATTAAAAAAATAACACATCACGGTTCAGTATTAGAAATCAAGAGAATACAACAGAAAGAAAACCATATGATCTTGTGAATTGATGCAGAAAACGGCATTGAACAAAATCTAATACCTATTTCTGATAAAAAAAAAAAAAACACTCAATAAAATAAGAATAGAAGGGAAATTTCTCAACATAATTAAGGGCATATATACAAAACCTGAAGGAGTTCTGGTAGTGCTACCAGCTGTTCCACAGGAGAAAGAGAGGTGTTCTGCTCCCGTAAAGATTTACAGCCTCGGAAACCGTGTAAAGGGTCGCTATGAGTTGGACCAACTCCATGACACACAGCCAAAGCGAAATACAAAACCTGGTGTGGTGCTGTGGGTTAATGCGCTAGAATGCAAGATTGGCTTGAACCACAGTGTCAGCGGTTCAAGTTCACCAGCTGCTCCTAGGAAACCTTATACAGGGTTGCTATGAGTCAGAACAAACTCAACAGCACACAACACAACAATACAAAACCAACAGCTGACATCACTTTTTTTTTTTTTTTTTTTTTAAGGTTTTTGTTGTGGATTGAGTGAAAGTTTACAGGGCACATCATTAGTTTCACATTCAACCATTCTTATAACTTGTTTCATTACACTGATTATAATCCCCTCCATATACCATGAGTTAAAAGTATTTCTCTCTATCCACTTTAGCTTTTTAAAAAACACACAAACCAAAAAACCCACTCAGGCATACACAATAATTTACATCTCCAAAGGGCACATTCTGCAAGTCTGCTCCTGGCCACCAGTTCTTAGTCCTTCTCTTCTTAGTTGATGAATGAGCACTCTTAATAGAAAGAAACTGAAAGCATTTCCCTGGCGAACAGGAACCAGACCGGATGCTCTTTATTACCACTCCTATTTAATACTGTGCTGGAAGTCTTATCCAGAGTTATAAAGCAAGAAAGGGAAACCAAAGGCATCCAAATTGGCAAAAAAGAAGTAAAATGGAATTTGCAGGTGATATGAGCCTATACTTAGAAAATTGCGAAGACTTAACACAAAAATTATTGGAACTCATTGAAATAGCAAAGTGGAAGTTTACAAAATCAGCATACAAAAATTATATGGATGTTTTTACAGTAATAAAGAGAGCTCTAAAGTGGAAATCAGGAAAATAATACCATTTACAAAAGACAAAAAACTTGTGAACAAGAACAATATATGAGTCCTCTTGCTTCTCAATCTCAAAACCTACTACACAGCCACAGTAACCCAAACAGCCTGGTACTGGTACAATGAAAGACACACACATCAGTGGAATGGAATTGAGAACCCAAAAGTAATTCCATCCACCCACGGTTATCTTTGACAAAGGGCCAAAACACATTAAGCAGAGAAGAGAACGTTTCTTCAACAAATGGCATTTGGCAAAACTGGAAATCCATTTTCAGAAGAATGAAACAAAACTTGTATCTCACACCATATACAAAAGTGAATTTAATGTGGGGTAAAACCTAGAACTATACAGATCATTAATGAAAAAATAGGGACAAACTTAGGGACTCTGATACATAGCATAAATACACTATTAAATATAACTGAAACACACAAACAACAGAAGACTAAAGTAGTTGACTGGGACCTCCTAAAAATGAGACACTTGTATGCATCAAAGAATTTCACCAAAGAGTAAAAGGAGAACTCACAAACTGGGAAATGCTTTTTGACAATGACATATCAGACAAGAGACCACTCTCTAAATTTTATAGAATACTTTATCACCTCAACAAAAAGAAGACAAATAATATAATTTTTAAAAGGGCAGAGGGCATGAACTGACATTTCACCAAAGAAGACTATTCAGGCAGCCAACAAACATGAAGAAATGCTCACAATCATTAGCCTTTGTTGTTGTTACATGCCGCTGGGTTGGTTCCAACTCATAGTTGCCCTGTGTAGAGTTTCTGAGGAGCTGCTGGTGAGTTTGAACTGCCAACCTTGTGGCAAACGACCTTGCAGTCCAGTGCTTATCCTACAGCGCCACATCAGGACTTTAACTTTTAGAGAGAGAGAAATAAAAACAGTAATGAGGTATTATCTTACCCTAGTGTTACTAGCAAAGATTTTAAAAAAACACAACAAATGTAGGTGAGCATGTGGAGAGACAGGGACCCTCCTACACTGCTGGGAGGACTGTAAACTGGTGCAAGCACTATTCTGGTGTCACGCCTTTGTTCATTTTTAAATTGGTTTGTCTTTTTTCGGTAAATTGTAAGCGTTCTCACATATTCTCTATATGATACCCTTATCAGCTATTTGGTTCCCAATTTCCTTTCTTCCCTTGTGTAGGTTGTCTCTCTGCTGTGTTGATAAAGTCCGTGGTGATACAGTCAATTTGAAGCATTGGGCTGTTTAAAACGGAAGTTTGAGGAACAGAGTGCTAAGAGTTCAAAGAAAGAAAATCTTTTGTGGAGCTGTTGAGTGTAGCATGTTCTATAAATAGTGAATGGATTTACAGATAACAGAATTTACATTGATGGTTTTACACAGAAGAGAGATTTATTAAAGAATATTAGGCAGCTTACAGATTTATTGGGAGGGCTAGAGAACCAGCTCCCAAGCCATAGGACTGACCCAATAAGAAAACCGCTGCTACTTCCATCACGGCCACCAAACACTAAGTGCCAAGGCTTAGACTGGTCTGTAACAGTGAGTGCTAGCAGCACTGAATCCCCTTTACCATCAACAAAGTGACTATCCTTGTGCCCTCAAAGCCAGACGCATTCAAAGTCTCACATAGATGTGTCTGATAGCCTAGCCCATGTGTGTCAGAGGAGGTGGAGTAATCTAACTTTGACCTTGGGGAGGCAGAACTGATAGTAGGGAATTTCCCCAAATGGAGACTGTATCTTCAAAAATGCCCAGCCATACCGTTACCAGACATTTTGAGCAAACAATCTATAGAAGAATCCTGAACAAAGGAAGGAAATGCAGAGCAGAATTTCAAATTCTCATGGATTCCATACTTTCTGGATCCATGGAGGCTGGATGAGCACCTGAAACTATTGCCCTGAGAATGAGCTAGTTTAAAAGATCCATTGCCACGGAGTGATTCCTTCTGGGCAGAGCAGAACTGCCCCATAGGGGTACCTAGGCTGTAATCGCTGCGGAAGGAGATGATCGCATCTTTCTCCCCCAGAGCGAGGGGTGGACTCAAAGTCCTGACCTTTCAATTAGCAACAGAGTGCTTTAATCACAGAGTCACCAGGGCTGCTTATAATTGTGCTTGGGTTTGTTTCTGTCTCGCCCGCTCATCATAGTAAGGACTTATTTTTTACTCAAGAACAGTGCCTAACATTGAAGTAAATAACAAGTATTCGCTGAAGGAACTATTTGCTGAACCATCTGTGGAGTATTTTCTATGGACTTGTTAACTTTGATGTTTTCAGTGAAAAAGCAAATTTGCAATCACATTCATTTTATAAATAAAGGTGAGTCACCACTGTAACTTTTTGGGCCATGCCTGTGTTATCTATAAAATTGGAATGAAGTAGAGATTGAACTCTATGGTCTTTAAGATTTCTTGCAGCTCTAACTTATGAAAGGAGGATAGGATTTACTGCTCTTAAAATGTAAGTACAGGGCTGAACTAGCAACATAAAGGCAAATTAACTGGAATCTAGAGCTTTATCCTCATTGTCACTCAACGAACCCTTATTGGAGACTCAAGGGCATCTTTCACTCTTCTTGTCTCTACCAGTCAGCAATGCCTCCTCAGAAATTTCTGGACACTTCCCTGGGTACCAATCCTATTGCACTGCCCCATCAGCCCTCGCCCATCCCTCACAAAAGACTGGTGGCATCCCAATTAGAAATGTTACACAGAAGCTACTAAGTAAAAGGCATTGAGAAATGGCCTAGGTGGATCAGCCATATAGAGCTTCCTAGAGGAGGCCATATGGTGCAGGACCGGGCAGTGTTTCGCTCTGTTGTGCATGGAGTCACTGTGAGTCAGAAATTACTTAATGGCACCTAACAACAACAACAACAGAGGAGGCCATACTGTAGAGCCTGAAACCAGAGAGGAAGACTGGCAGAGGGAGGGCCATGTTATGTTTATGTTTAGGGGCAAGAATACTTTCAGCTCAGAATGTCCCGATAGAACAAGGTAGGGTTTGGAGAGACAGAAGGTCCAGGCCAAAGTACAAGGCTGAATTTGACATCCCAGAATAGACAAAATAAGACTTACAGCAATATGGCAGACTAGGCAGACACCGTACAAAGACCCTCTGAAACAAACATACGGAAGACTTAATGAAACAGACACAGGACAGCCCTGCAACCCTAAGCTTCGGAGGAAAGGTTAGCAAAGTGGATGGAATATCTACTGTGAGAAGAAGCTGAGCAGGGGTGGTCAAAGGAGGAGACCTACTGGTTAATAGACTGCTGGCCAGATTCAGCATGGCCATCTGGAAGAGATTCACTATCCTGTATACCAGAGGTGAGGCTGACCCCACTCTCATCCCCCTGGTGCAGACTCTGCTCTCTGGGAGTTCAGAGTCACACAGTTTGAGCCAGTGTGAGGCAGGTGCCTACTGCTTGGTCTGGATTCAGGTGGGTTGTGCTCCAGATCTACAGAATCCACAGAGTCTCCTGGCCACAATTAGACCAGCAAGAATCTTCATACTCAGTCACCCTGGTCCCACCTGCCCTCTGATTCCAAGAGACATTAAAGCACAACCTGAAGGACCTCCATGACTAAGTGCCCTGAACACAGAAGGCACCTAGGCCTATAGGAACTCCACATCCCTCCTCCACCCACCTCGTGAGTTCCTCGATTGGCAGGAGCCTCCCAGAGTTTTCTCCTCTCTGGGTCCAACAATTGCACGGGTTGTTGGTTTAGTTTTCCTTTTATTGTTTTTGTTATTCTCTCTTCTCCATCCAATCTTCCCCATCCATTGATTTTTATCCACTTTTGGGTTTTGTACTAGTTCTCATTTCCACCCTCTTCTCTTACTTCTTCTATTAATTTTACTTTACTGGTATAGCGCTGCAGGATAAGCACTTGACCTCAAGGTTGGTTTAAACCGCAAGGTCGGTAGTTCAAGCTCACTGGCTGCTCCTTGGAAACCCTATACAGGGTCACTGTGAATTGGAATTGACTCGACAGTATTTAAAAACAACAGTCTCTCTTTTCATTGTCCTTCTCTCTGTTTTTAGTGTTTTTTCTTTTCCTTTTATTTTCTCTTATACAGCTCTGTTTTCCTGTTCCTTTTATCTCTTTCTAGTTATTATGTTCTTTCTTTCTTGTTGCTTACAGTTTTTGTTTGTGTTTCTCCTTTATCATATTCTGTTTTCATTGCGGTTTGCTTGTTTGTTCAGTTTTACTTACCTGTGTGTGCTTTATCTTCTTCTTTCACCCGATGGGAAACAGCAATTATGTTCATACAGCTCAGCCACAACCTTACTCTGTAGCTCCACCCATTGGACAAGAATCAATCCTAGTTTCTCTCCCACCTGATTGAGATTGTTGTTGTTGTTGTTGTTGTTAAGTGCCGTCGAGTCGGTTCCGACCCATAGCGACCCTGTACAGGGTTTCCGAGGGTGTAAATCCTTACGGGAGTAGAAAGCCTCATCTTTCTCCCGCGGAGCGGCTGGTAGTTTCGAACCGCTGACCTTAAGGTTCGCAGCCCGATTCGTAACCACTACGCTACCAGAGCTCCCCTGATTGAGATTAGCATTAAAAAAATATTTGTTTTAAATAAATAAATAAGATTGGCATCAACCAACACCAGGCAAACCCACCCTAAGCTAAACTGTACAAATGGTGAACCCAAACAGTGCACATGCTTCCATTATGTAATCCACCCACCAGGAGACAGTTGATGAGAATCTAAGAACGTGCAAACATACCGTCATCAGCTAGATACAAATACAGTGACACCACAATGTTTCAGAGACACAGAAGATTTTAGTTCACACAAAGCAATAAGAGAGTGGCTCAAACAACCAAGATGCAGAGCCAGAAAACATTTCTAAGGAAGAAAAGGTAATAGAACTACTTGAGAAATAGTTCAAAAGAATGATATTTAGATACCTTCAAAGGATTGACAGAAAGCTCAAAGAAAGCAAGGAAAACACAGAAAAATAACTTTAGAAGAATTTAGGATTACAACAACAGTCAAATCATATACCCAGCAAATCTGTTCCTCAAATACAAGGGTGAAATTAGAATGTTTCCTGATAAACAGAAATTAAAGGAATTTGTCATGACCAGACCAACTTTACAAAAAATCTAAAGGGTGTTCTTTGGACAGAGAACCAATAACAGCAGACAACAACCTAAGATTACATACATGATACCACCACCTAGACCTCAATCCACATATAGAGGTATTCATAAAGTAAAACAAACCTACAAGACTGAAAACAAAAAACCAGAGATGTCAATTTAAAATTAAGTCAACCGCAAAGCAAAAAGAAGGAATAGTGGATATCCAGAACTTCCAAATGGCAAGGAAGTCAAGTATATTTCAAGATAAAACAGACTGTTTTAAACAGGAAAAATTTTAATAAATTACCATTTACCATGAAAATTAATACACCTACATATCAAAATAGAAGCTCTGGATCTTAGTGGTTATGAATCGGGTTGCTAACCTCAAGGTCAGCAGTTTGAAGCGACCAGATGTTCCGTGGGAGAAATATGAGGCTTTCTGCTCTTGTAAAGATTTACAGCCTTGGAAATCCTATGCAGGGTTACTATAAGTCAGAACTGACTCCACGACACACTACCACTACCACACATCAAACTAAAAAAAGAATAAAATCAGAAATATTTAGCAAACATTAACATAACAAGAATGAAAATGAAAAGAAAACTCACAAACAAAATGAACTCAGCACAGAAAATTATGTGAAACAAACAAATGAACAGCACAACAGAAAAAGAACACATCCAGATCAGTCATGAGGTACAATGCTGTCTGTGATAGGATAATATTCATGCGCCTACAGGGAAGACCAGTTAATACCACTATTATTCAAATTTACACACCACTGAAGCCAGTAAGGATGAAATAGAAGAATTCTACCAACTTCTTCAATCTGAAATTGATCAAACACGCAATCAAGATGTATTGATCATTACTGGTGATTGGAATGCAACGGTTGGGAGCAAACAGGAAGGATCAGTAGTTGGAAAAATGGCCTTGGTGATAGATGTGATGCTGGATATTTACAACAAAATATGCAAAGATCTGGAGTCAGAAAACCAAAAAGGAAGAACGTGCTCAGCATTTCTCAAGCAGGGGAACTGAAGAAAAAATTCAAGCCTCGACTTTTGTTATTGAGCGATTCTCTGGGTAAATTATTGAATGATGCAGAAAGCATCAAAAGAAGATGGAAGGAATACACAGAATCACTGCACCAAAAGGAAATGGTTAATGTTCAACCATTTCAAGAGGTAACATATGATCAAGAGCCAATGATACTGAAGGAGGAAGTCCAAGGTGCACTGAAGGAATTGGCAAAGAACAAGGCAGTGGGAATTGAGGGAATACCAATCAAAATCTTTCAACGAACTGAGGCAGCACTGGAGGCACTCACTCATCTATGCCAAGAAGACAACTACCTGGCCAACTATATTTGTGCCCATTCCAAAGAGAGGTGACCCAATGGAACATGGAAATTATCGGATAATATCAGTGACAGCCCTGTGAGTGAAGTTTTACTAAAGATAATGCAAAAATGGCTGTAACCATGCATTGAGAACTTCCAGAGGTTCAAGCCAGATTCAGAAGAGGCCATGGAACAAGGGATATCATTGCTGATGTCCGATGGATCTTGGCGGAAAGCAGAAAAATACCAGAAAGATGCTTACCTGTGCTTTATTGACTACGCAAAGGCTTTCGATTGTGTGGATCATGACAAGCTATAGACAACATTGCGAAGTATGAGTATTCCAGAACACTTAATTGTGCTCATGAGGAATCTATACATGGACCAAGAGGCAGTTGTTCGAACAGAACATGGAAACACTGAATGTTTTTAAAATTAAGAAAGGTGCGTGACAGGGTTGTTATTCTTTCACCATACTTATTCAACTTGTATGCTGAGCAAATCATCCGAGAAGCTGGGGTTATATGAAGAAAAAATGTGGCATCAGGATTGGAGAAAGACTCATTAACAACCTGCGATATGCAGATGATACAACCTTGCTTGCCGAAAGTGAAGAGGACTTAAAATATTTACTGATGAAGATCAAAGAGCACAGTCTTCAGTATGGATTGCATCTCATTGTAAAGAAAACAAAAATCCTCACCACTGGACGAATAAACAACATCCTTATCAATGGAGAAAGGATTGAAGTTGTCAAGGACTTTATTCTTCTTGGATCAAATATCAACACTCATGGAAGCAGCAGTCAAGAAATCAAACGACTTATTGCATTAGGCAAATCTGCTGCACAAGACCTTTTAAAGTGTTGAAAAGCAAAGATGTCAGCTTGAGGACTAAGGTGCGCCTGACCCAAGCCATAGTATTTTCAATAACCTCATGCATGCGAAAGCTGGACAGTGAATAAAGAAGACCATAGAAGAATTGATGCTTTTGAGTTATGGTGTCGGAGGAGAATATTGAAAGTGCCATGGGCTGCCAAAAGAACCAACAGATCTGTGTTGGAAGAAGTGCAACTAGAGTGCTCCTTGGAGGCCAGAATGGTCAAACTTTGTCTCTCATACATCAGACATATTGTCAGGAGGGACCAGTTGCTGGAGAAAGATCTCATGTTTGGTAAGATGGAGGGTCAGAGAGAAAGAGGAAGACCCCCAACGAGATGGATTGGCCAAGTGGCAGCATCAGTGGGCTCAAGCATGGCAACAGTAGTGAGGTTGGCCCAGGATCGGGCAGTGTGTTTTGTTCTGTTGCGAACTGTTTCAGTTCTGTTTCAGTACTGACTCAATGGCACCCAACAATAACAACAGAAGAAATATATATATTTTTAAATGTAACCACGCACAGCAAAATGACAGCCATCAATTCATATTTATTGATAATTACACAGAATTTCAATGGGTAAATGCACCAGTCAAGAGATAAACAGTAGAAAGGATAAGAAAACAGAATCCTTCAATATTCTGCCTTTAAGAGACACACCAAAAAGATGGAGACAACCTAAATTTCTATCAACAGAAAAATGGTTAAACAAACTTTGGTACATTCACACAATGGAATACTATGCAACATTGAAAAAGAACGATAAATTGGTGAAACACCTCAGAACATGGATGAACCTGGAGGACATTATGATGAGCGAAATTAGTCAATTACAAAAGGACAAATATTGTATGAGACCAATGTTGTAAAAAAGTTAAGAAAAGGTTTTCTTAAGAAAAGAAACAATCAATGATGGTTATGGAGGGAGAATGGAGGGAAAATTATTCTTGGGCTAGAGGGTAGACACATGTTAACATGGGTGACAGTGCAGGCAATATACAACAAGAGGGAAGTTAACAGAGAAAAGATGAAGGTAGCAGGAGACAGGGAGGAATGCAGTAGTTAAAGTGAATAGAGGTAAATACTGTAAACTGTTGGTACATGGAGGGGATTGCAATCATTGTAATGAAGCATAGTATATGATTTACTGAATTTAAAACAGGTGCTCGGCTCTGTAAACCTCCACTCAATTAACAATAAAAGATTTCTTAAATAATAACAAAAAAAACCACACAGCAAAAACAACAGCAATCAATTTATACCCACATATTATGGAATACTATGCAACACTGGAGAATATTGATTAATATGAGAAGCACCTCATAACATGGATGAACCTGGAGGACATTCTGCAGAGTGAAATTAGTCAGTCACAAAAGGACAAATACTGTTATGAGACCACTGTTGTAGAAAGAGTTAAGAAAAGGCTTTCTTGCTAAAAGAAACCTTCTATGATGGTTACCAGGGGTAAGAAGAGAAAATTATTCATAGTGTGAGGGTAGACACATGTTAACTATGATAATGGGGAAAGCATTATATAGCAAGAGGGAGGTTGGTACTGGAAAGATGATGGTAGTGGAAAACACAGGAAGGAGTGCAGTAGTTAAAGTGAATAGAAGTATAGTTGGTTTTAACTGATGGTACAGGGGAGGGAGTACCATCATTTGTAGTGAAACAAAGTGTTTGATTTGTTGAATATTGGACTGATGTTTTGTTCTGCAAACCTTCACTCAGTTCACAATAAAAACGTTTAAAAAAAGACAAAATATGAGAATCCCCTATCTCTTGGGAAGAAGAGGTCAAGATGATCTCCAAAATAATTTCATGAGTGACAGAGACTCCTTGTTTCATTTGAAGAGCTACCCTCCACCATGTTCTCCCCATGAAGTTTGCTTGGAGCTGAACCCATTGTTATCTCCAATTATGGGTCCATGATTTGATGTTTACCAACTAACATAATTCATCCTTCATGGTTATAAGCAATTGATAAAAGGAAAATCATTGGATGACCTAGCTTGGTTTCATTTGCAGGAGCTATTGGGAAAGCTATGATCTTTTTCTACTAAAGTTGTTAAAGTTAATAGCATATAAGCCTGGAGCTGCTGCTGGTAACCATTTTGTTACCTTTGAGGAGACAACCTGCCAAAGAATGAGGAAAGTACACAGGAAAGCAGAGCTAAGAAACAGACCAAGTTCAGATGACATTGAGCTTCTGGTTCCAGCCATACCTGAAGTCTTTCTCCCTCTGAGTTTTTAATTATTTGAACCACATAGGCTCCCCCTTTTTATGTTTAAGCTAGCTGGTTCTTTTTTTGGGGGAGGGATTCCAAATTCAAATATTTTCTATAGAGACCCTTTTATTAAGCCTTAAACAAGGCAAAGACAAGACAAAGATGCTCATCTGATGAGGAGAGACCATCAGTATAAGCTCAAGATGGTGTCACAGGACTAACCATTGTTGTTAAGTGCTGTAGAGTCGATTCTGACTTATAATGACCCTGTGTAGGATTTCCAAGGAATGGCTGGTGGATTTGAATCGCCGACCTTGCAGTTAGCAGTCCAGGGCTTATGCAACAGCACCACACCAGGACTGAGTATAGACTCCATAAAACAAAGGAAATCATCAGAAAATCATGATCGGTGGCAGATCAATTCATCATGGTTGCAGGCAGGACTACCTACACAGTTGCAAATTAGACAAATTTACATGGTTGGTCCTGGGACTTTGACCACCTGACTACAACATGGTCAGATATAACTCATGACCATGTGACCCTGAGTCATAGCCACCAGTACCCCAACTTTAGATGACATGCAGTCATTGAGGGTAAATCATTAAGGACAGGCCCAGGCAAACTCTCTTAGAGCAAGACTGCACTGGAAGGAGTTTGGTGATGCATTTAGGTTGCTAAACAAAATGTCAGTAGTTCGAACCCTGCAGCCACCCCATGGGAGGAACATAAAGCTGTCTACTCCCATAAAGATTTACAATCTCAGAAATCCTATAGACCAGTACTGTTCTGTCCTATAGGGAGCCCTGGGAGTGTACTGGATTATGAAGTGGGCTGCTGACAGTAAGGTCAGTCGTCCTATCAGTTGCTCAAAGGGAGAACGATGAGGCTTTCTGCTCCCATAAAGATTTACAGCCTTGAAAACACTATACAGGGTCAATCAACTAGGAGGCGCACACAACCTCCACCACTATCACCACCTATAGGGTGCCTATGAGTTGGAATTGACTTGAAGGCAGTGGATTCGGTTTGGGTTTCCATACACTTTACAGGAGCATATCACCAGGTCTTTTCTCCAGCCATAAGTTCAAACTACTGATTTTTTTTTTTTAAACTTAATAAAGTTTTATTTTTCAAAATGTACCATTGGTTGGACCTGTCCATGCATCTTGGTGTTTCTGGTGTAAATTACTTGAGCTCTGTATTTTGAAACCAGTTTGCTAAGTCCTTTATTCAGCAGCTCCCTGCCCAGGGAACCTCGAATCTTCAGTCTCAGAGACAACAGCTGGCATTAAAAGCTTAGAGTTGGGAACTTCCTTACAGAGTTTGTCATATGTGGCTTTGTCAAACAAGATCATGTTATTGAGCTTGTCCCTAACTTTGCCATTGGACCTCTTGTTCTCTTTGGCCTTGGCCCCAGATTTGTTAAATGGTCTTTGTTTTTTTGGAGGGGGGATGTTTGCTGACTTTTCTGGCATCTTCCTTCTACTTGTTCTTGGGCGGCATTACAAAGCTCAAACCATTGGTCTTAAAGTTAGCACTCTAGCCCTTAACTACGATACCACTTCCATACCTATACGCCTTCCCATTTTCAATCAGACTGTGTAGGACAGCTCTCCACATTTTTTCCTCATACTCATCACCTTCCATTTACTCCTCAATCCACTAATTTTTGGCTTCTGTTACCACTTCCCTGAAGTTCTGGTGTGTTGCGGTAGGATAAGCACTGGACTGTGTACTGGAAGTCAGCGGATCAAACCTACCAGCCTCTCCTTGGAACTTCTACATTAGAAATTGGGACACAACAACAACAAACACTTCCCTAAAGGTCACTCAGTGATTTCTTTGCCATATATTCATTCTGTAGGAGACAATGAAAGGGCACAGCCCAGAATCCCATTTTATCATCTCTATGTGTCTGTGTCCATTCCCCCACATCTCCTATACTCCTATAACCTCTGGTCTTTGGTGTGTGGTTTCACTCACAATAATAATGAGTATGTCTAGGTTTCTATTTTTAGGAACATCCTCAGGCAATTTGGAGGCTTTGCTTTGATGGAAACACCTGGGACTTGAAGTTCTTAGTCAATGACTAAGGGATGTTGGAGTATGAAAGGTTCAGCTCCCTTATTTCCAAACAAATCTGAAGCATAACTTAGCATCCAGAGCTCCCCTGCTTGAGATCACACCTTGCTTGGTTTCCTCACCTTCCTTCTCCTACTTCCCCATTCTCTTACTGTTTTTTCCTGGTAGGACTTTCTTAATAAATCACACACTTAATAAAAAACACAGTTAAGGCTGTGCTTCTGGACAACTTGACCCGAGATGTCATCTCAGCACTTTATACTACTCTTTCCTATTAAAAATGATGACTATTCCCCAGAATTGGGTCCTGGCCCGCTTCTCTCTACATATACTACCTGGATAATCTCCTTCATGTCGATGGCTTCAACCGCTATTCATATCTGCTCACCAAATTGCTTTTGACAACTCTAGTTGGTTGTTCATAACTGTTCAATACAGTAGCCACTAGCAACATGTAGGTATTTTCATTTACATTTTAATTATTATAATTAAGACTTCAGTTCCTTATTACACTAGACACATTTCAAGTGCTCAGTAGTCACATGTGGCTAACAGCTACCATATGGGACATTGCGGAGACAGAGCATTTCAATTATCCCAAAAAGTTGTATTAGATACTTAGGCAAAACATTTTGAAACCTAACTCATCATCACCAATCTTTTCCCTTTCCGTATTCCTCAACTGTGCATCTTCCAAATAGTGAACGAACTAGAGAGAAAGGGGTGTGTAAGATGGTGGAGGGAGGAGTGGGAGAGTTACAGAAAATAGTGTCCTTTCTACTGATATTTTCCTCTGAACTAGAAGAGGGATGGACAGAGATGGTGATGAAAACCTTAACAAAGATCATCTCTGAGTTGAAGGTAGTTTGGTAGTTTGGCAGGAGAAGAGCTGGGAGACTACCAGTTGTGTAAGCCAGAACTTGCCCTTCCACAATGAGTTTTTCCAACTGCATCTCAACAGCCTCAGTTTTGAACAAATATTCAACCATCTCCATCTCTTGAGTTTGTTTGTCTCTGTTTCAGGATGGGCACTTGATCCAAGTCAACCAGCTAAATTCATTTCTGGAAATTTTACTGGAAATCTCAGAGAAGAGACATGTTCCTTCCACTAGAGTTATTAAACTGTTAGGGATTAAGCTTTCCAGCCAATCTTCTTACTAAGGGAGAAAAGCCAGTCTGAAAGTGAAACCAGTGCATGGAGATTGCAGAGCCCAAAGAAGGATGCAAAGCCCATTTCTGAGATCTTTTAGCCCTGTATTAAGTTGTTTCCAAGGCACTGTGGGTTAATGGACTGGACTGCAAAGTCAGTTTGAACCATAAGGTTGGCTGTTCAAAGCTCACCAGCCGCTCCTTGGAAACCCTATGCAGAGTCGCTACAGGTAAGAACGGACCCAACGGCACTGAACAACACACAGACGTTTTGATTCACTCTGGACTTTTCAATTACTTTTACCCCCACCACCAGTTGCCTCCCAGTCCATTCCAACGCATGACAACCCATTTGTGTCAGAGAACTGTGCTCCACAGCTTTTCTTATCCCTGATTTTTTTCTGAATAGAGGCACCTTGGAGTGGGCTCCAACATCCTATTTTTTGGTTAGCAATTAAGTGCCTTAGTTGTTTGCCTCACCCTGCGACTTCCTTGTCCCATTGGTGGTTGTGGTGGTTATGCCGTGGAGTCGGTTCCAAGTCATAGCGACCCTGTACAGGGTTTCCGAGGTTTACAGGAACAGAAAGCCTCATCTTTCTCCGGCGAAACAGCTAGTAGTTTCGCAGCCCGATTCGTAACTACTACGCTACTAGAGCTCCTTCCTTGTGCCATTGGATTCCCTTCTTCCTTCGGCCACTTGGAGCTGAATCAGTGAGAGATGTGACTGACAGAGGATCTCATTGTGCGCACGACATCAGTTATCCTCTATACCTTAAGGGAACTTGATTTCTATATCTGGCCTTGATGTTTCAAGCTTATGTGCCCATCGACCTCCTGATGTTTCACAAGCACGTCCAAAATTGACCTAATTATCTCAGCCCCGTTTTTATTTCTCCTTGACTACTTAACTCTTTTCCCTTTGGTAGCGTAGTGGTTACGAATCGGATTCCGAAACCCACAAGGTCAGCAGCTCGAAACTACCAGCTGTTCCGCGGGAGAAAGATGAGGCTTTCTGCTCCTGTAAAGATTTACAGCCTCGGAAATCCTGTAAAGGGGCACTATGAGTCGAAACCGACTCCACTGCACATAACAACAACAAGGTGGTAAGATCAGGCTCCGCCTCCTCACGGGGGCCCCCCAAGGTCACCGCGTCTTCCCTCGCCCAGCTCCTTGGGGGCAGTGTCCACGTCCCCCATAGTAGCCGGGCCGGGCGCTCTAGGCTGCACCGGACTCTCCAAAAGCCTTATCATCTCGCTGTTTGCCAGTTCCCCGAAGGCTACTCTAGCCTGCAACCGGGCTGGGCGTCAGGGCTCTAGTCCAGAAGGTGGCGTCTCTATGGTTGCTTTTTTTTTTTTTAATGTCCTGAATCTTCTCTGGGAGGGCTCACTGGTGGGATCCAATTCCTTCCCATAGCTACTCTGTGGTTCCTTTTAAGTGCAACGGGGAAAATCACTGAAGTTCCTGCAAGACTCGCACCCTATCAGCTCCTGCCTCTTTCAGTGTCTGTGCCGAGGAGGAGCATGACGGAAGTATGAAGCGGCCCGTCCCTCTCGCCTCTCTTCTCTATGGTTTCTTCCTTCGATGACGGGAAAAGGGGTCCCGGCGCCTGCGCAGAACGTTGTTGGGAGCTGGTCGCGGGGAGGGGGGAGGGAGCGCGAGCTGCCGCCGCCGCCGCCGCCGCCGCCGCCGCCGCCACAGCCGGAGCTAACCGCGGGGACCGAGATGCAGGTGGGACCGGAACCGGAACCCCCCTTCTTCAAGTACCTTTTCCCTTTCCGCGACCTGGCCTAGGCACCTGAGAGGAGCCCGGGGTGAAGAACGCGGGGGGTGGGGGGGCCAGGCAGTAGGTGCGCTCGGCCCCGGAGGGGGTGCAGCAGACAGGGCTGGTCCTCAGGAGGCTGCGGCCCCGGGGAGTGGGCGGGCGGGGAGTGTCTGGGGAGCAGCATCGAGTCGGAGTGGATTGACCCCCAGACGCGGAGGGTCCGAGCCAGGAGCCTTCGAAGCCTGCACCCTCCACTAACCTGCTCTTCGGGAAATAGCAGAACTGAGCCAGGAGGCAGGTGCACGGGATAATGAGTCCTGCATGTCAGAAGAGAAACTGAGTCACCAGCTCAGGAGCCACAGGGTCAGCGGGCCTGAAGGGGGCTGGATCGGCCCGTGGTGCAGAAGGGTGGGTGGGCCTGTGTGAGCTGAGGTGGCCTCTGGCTGAGATGGGTGGCTCTGCTGCGGTGTCTGCACCCTTTGGCTCGTTTCCCCTGTGCTCCACGACTCCTGCGTCTCGTGGCCTCTTTTCTTGGTTGGAGTTGTCCGGTGGATGGGGCCGAATGTGGAGGCCCTGGGCTGAGGATGAAGGAGAGAGGTGACTGGCTTGTAGCCGGTGCATGTGTCTGAGGTCTCTGAGGGTTTAGGGAGACTTTCCTGGGCTGTCTTCACTAATCCGTCCAGGCACTGTCATCTTCCAGCATCATAGGAGGGAGGCGCGCTAACAAAGAGCCCTGGGTTGTAACTTCCGTGCCCAGTTCCACCACTTTCCAGTTACGAGAGATCTTGGTCAACCTTTTACTTTCTCTGAATTCCCTTTGAAAAGGTTGGAACCATAATACTCTTCTCCACAACAAAGATAAAGATGATGTCCAAACCAGACTCGCTGCTGTCCCATCCATTCTGACTCATAGCCACCCTGTAGGACAGGGAGAATTGCTTTGTAGGCCTCCCAAGGCTGTAACTACATCTTTATCCGTAGGCCAGCTGGTGGGTTTGAACTGCTGACCTCCTGGTTAACAGTTGATCTCTGAACTACTGTACTTCCAGGGCTCCTAAGAAGATGATGGAATTAAGGGGTTGTGTGCTTTCATTGTGTCAAGCACTAACATAATCCATTGAATTATATGAACAGTTCTAAGAGGTAGCGATCATTAGTTCTCTTTCACACATCAGGAAACAGGCGCAGAGATGATCATACAGCTAATAGGTGACAGAGCTAGGATTTGATCCCAAAGCTGACTCCAGGCCGTAACTGCCAGGTTAACTCGTCTCTAGGACAGACTCCCCAGTAAGAGGCAGGGGAGGTGAAAAGCCCTAGGATCTCAGCTCTCTGTTATACGACCAACAGAAACTTACCCCAGACCAACAACCTATGTTCTCTTCCCCGGGGTGTTAAGTGCCATCAAGTTGGTTCCCACTCAGAGTGACCTCCAGGTAGTGTTTTTGAGGCTATAAATCTTTACGGGAGCAGAAAGCCTTATCTTTCTACTGAGGAGCGACTGCTGGGCTCAAACCACCAACCCTGCAGTTAGCAGTCCAGTGCTTATCCTATAGAGCCACAGACTACATTAAAGGACCACCAAAAAGTAGACTAGGGCCATTCCAATCCTCTTTACATAGTGCTTGGGCTCTGGGTCCTGAGATCAGCTTTCAAGACAGTTGTTACTTCAGTCCTTTGCCCATCTCCCTACTGAGTAAACTTCCTCAGAGTCTAAGCTCTCTGGCCCCTTGAGCTGGAACAATCAGGGGTTATGGGGAAGGTGGGGCCAGCCAGTCCCTGGAGACAAGGACTTTGTTGTTGTTAAGTGATGTCAAGTCAGTTCCCACTCATAACGACCCCGTGTAGGGTTTCCAAGGAGCAGCTGGTGGGTTTGAACCACTGACCTTGTGGTTAGCAGTCTGAAGTGTCTCCTGCAGCGCCACCCGAGACAAGGACTATGCCATGGAATTCTGGAGACTTTCCTAAGTTTCACTTTCCTCATCTATTATGTTGTTTTGTGCCATCAAGTCAATTCTGATTCATAGTGACTCTATAGGACAAGAGTACATTTTGTGGTAACCTTAGGGCTTCTTGAAGTCCTAGTGTTACTCTATAGGATAAGCACTGAACTGCTGCTAGCCATAAGGTCGGTGGTTCAAATCCATCAGCCCCTCCTCAGAAATCCTATACAGAGTCACTAGGAGTTGGAACTGACTCGACAACACTTCATAACAGCAACAACACAGGGTTTTCCAGGCTGTAGTCTTCACAGGGACAGATCGCCAGGTCTTCTCTCCCAAAGAGCTGCTGGTGGATTTGAACCACTGGTCTTTTGATAGCAACCAAGCGCTTAACCATTGTGCCACGTGGGCTCCTTTGTCATCTGCTGTAAGCGTTATTACCACTCCTCTGAGGGAATGTGCCCTGAAGGCTCCACTCTGGAGAAGGGAGCTACATTTTGAAGGAAGATGCTCCAAGCGCTCCTTTGCGCCTGGCTCCTGGAACCAACAATGCCAGGGAAAGTGGATTGGGAAGGCTGCTGATGTCCTGGGGCTGGTGGAGTGTATGGAACTGGGAAAGGGAAAGGAGGCAGCCTAGTCTTCTTCCCCATTGCTCTCTGAGGAGTCCAGTCCCGAATAAGGAGTCTCTGGCTCGGGGTGGGGCTTGGTCCCCAGTGCTGCCCCAGCAGTGACTCTGTATGTGCCTTTCTCTTCCTTCTGCAGCTGCTGCCGCTCACCCTGGGTCTTCCAACCACTTTCCTCTTTGCTGCCCCTCCCCATAGGCACCCCCTCTCTACCTCCTGGGGACCATCATGAATGGTGCCCCTTCCCAGGAGGACGGGGCTTCCCCCTCCCCTCCCCCGATGCCTCCCCCACCTCCCCCTAGTTGGCGGGAGTTCTGTGAGTCCCATGCGCGGGCAGCAGCCCTGGATTTTGCCCGCCGTTTCCGCCTCTACCTGGCTTCCCACCCCCAATATGCAGGGCCTGGGGCTGAGGCTGCCTTCTCCCGTCGATTTGCTGAGCTCTTCCTGCAGCACTTTGAAGCTGAGGTGGCCCGGGCCTCTGGCTCCTTCTCACCACCCAGCCTGGCTCCCCTGAGTCCTGGTGTGGAGATCCCACCACATGACCTGTCCCTTGAGAGCTGCAGGGTGAGCGGGCCCCTAGCTGTGCTGGGCTCTTCTCGATCATCTGAGGACCTGGCTGGCCCCATCCCCTCCTCCGTCTCTTCTGCGACCTCTTCGAAGCCGAAGCTAAAGAAACGCTTCTCCCTCCGCTCAGTGGGCCGGTCCGTCCGAGGTTCAGTTCGTGGCATCCTGCAGTGGCGGGGAACTGTTGACCCTCCCTCCTCGGCTGGGCCTCTGGAGACCTCATCTGGTCCCCCAGTCTTAGGGGGAAACAGCAACTCCAACTCCTCTGGTGGGGCTGGGACCACTGGGAGGGGACTGGTTGGGGATGGAACATCCCCTGGGGAAAGATGGACTCATCGTTTTGAGAGGCTGAGACTAAGTCGGGGAGGGGGGACATTGAAGGATGGGGCAGGGATGGTACAGAGGGAAGAGCTGCTGAGTTTCATGGGGGCTGAAGAAGCAGCCCCTGACCCAGCTGGAATGGGCCGGGGAGGAGGGGCAGTGGGGCCTACCTCAGGGGGAGGAGGGCAGCCTCAGTGGCAGAAGTGTCGCTTACTGCTGCGAAGTGAAGGAGAAGGAGGAGGAGGAAGTCGCCTGGAGTTCTTTGTACCACCCAAGGTGAGGCCCAGAGCAGGGTGGGGATTGGAAGCCAGTGATGGAGCAGGTCGTGTGGTAACTCAGCCCTGCAGATGAGCTGTAGTTTACCAGCCGCACAGTTAGCTGTGCTTTTTGGTTTTGAAGCTAGCTCCTGGCTCTGACTTAGTAGCTGTGGAGAGCACTGTCTGACTCGTGGGTTGTAGAAGGAAAGCTAAAGCTTGGGTGGAGGGGAGCGGGAGAGAAGGGTCTCTGCAGATCCCGAATCTGGATCTTGTTCTAACCTAGGCATCCCGGCCTCGACTCAGCATTCCTTGCTCCACGATCACGGATGTCCGGACAGCCACAGCCCTGGAGATGCCTGACCGGGAGAACACGTTCGTGATTAAGGTAGGAATTCTGGGCGCCCAGCCCCTGGAGTGTTTATGTTGGGGAGAAAGCTCTCATTTGGACAAGGAACACAGGTGGGAGGAGATGCAGCTCTGTTAATGTCCTGAGGTCACATCCCTGGGGATGCAGCTTTTTGAGGAGAGGGAGACAAGGAAAATATTCTTCTTATTAGGGTGGGTTAGGGCCTCCTTCCTGCCCCCTGCCCTCTGCCCCCTGCCCTGGCTGAGGTCCTCATCTTGTCCCTTAGGTGGAAGGCCCCTCAGAATACATCTTGGAGACAACTGATGCTCTACACGTGAAGGCCTGGGTGTCTGACATCCAAGAGTGCCTGAGCCCAGGGTGAGGGACTGGCGGTGGGGTGGGGGACAGCCTGTACCTGATTCCTAGTAACTTTCCTCCCAGCACTATTCTCCCTGTCTCTGCAGACCCTGCCCTGCCTCCAGTCCCCGCCCCATGACCCTCCCTCTGGTCCCTGGAAGCTCATTCCTTACAAGGGAGAACACAGACAGCCTGGAGCTGCCCTGCCTGAATCATTCAGAGAGCCTTCCCAGCCAGGACCTACCGCTGGGCCCCAGTGAGAGCAATGATCGTCTGTCACAGGGTAAGGGCAGCGATCCTCAGAACTGGCCCCACAAAAGCCCCTGCTGTCAGACCTGGACCCAAACTCTAAACTCTGCTGGACACTCCATTCCTATTCCCCCATCCCCACGAATGCTTGTCTGCTTCGGTAGCTAGACATGCGAAGCCACAGTTTACCTTTTAGAACCGTCACCATCACTACCCCATTGGGCCCCCATCCTTTCATCTTTTCCATGAAAGTGTCTCCTGAAGCCCCCACTCTTGGCTGGAGATATTGATTCTTTTCTCTATACTTCCAGACTCTGATGTTTATAGAGATGTTTATATTGCCTTTAATCTACAATTCTGTGTGTATGTTGTTGATGCCTAGTTTTTTCTTGACTCTACTATTTGGCCAGACCAAGCACCTACCACCTGCCCCAATAGAAACACACACACAAACACACAGATACACACAGGCCTGGGCTCCCTGACTTGCACCATTGACTTTCCTGACTCCACTTCCACAGCTCCGCCTGCCCCTCTGTTTCGGGTTCCAGCTTCACAGTGCCTGGTAGCATTCACTGAATGAACAGATCTAGAGTGGACTGTACAAATCACCAAGTCCAACCCCTTCACTTCTCAAGCCGTTGTTGAGACCTAGGGAGGTAAAATGGTTATGCTGAGGCCACGTGAGCATCACTGACAAAGACGACGAGCTATGCCTCCAGTCTCTTGATTTCCTGCTGTTTTCAGTCCACCCATGCCTCCTGAGCACTCACTAGGAGTGCACATTCATGTAGGCTCCGGCCTGCTGCTCAGCAGACATTCAGGAAGGCCCTGGGCAGGGTGGGGGAAGCTGGCAGTGCCAAAGATGTGCCCCTGGCCCTCTGTGGCACACAGACAGACATTCTCTGCCAAAAGCAGATCCCACAGCACAGTGCCTGTGCTGGTGTGTGTGAGCGGCACAGGTAAGAAGTGTCTCCTCGGGATCTTGAGATGAAGAGAGTAGGGCAGGTGAACTAGAAGAAGTGAGAGAACAGAGTGTAGCTGGAGCAGAGCCAGATGTGACATTTGGGGAGATTGAGTTGGATATCTGGGTTAAAGTGGAGGATGTTTGAACTGAGGTAAAGATAAAGTGGGCCAGGTTTAGGGGGTACTGATAGAGAATCTTAGATGTGTCTTTGAATTGGTGACTTTGTCCTGTAAGCCAAATGTCAAAACACAAGAGATCCCTGCCCCTGCCTTGGCAGCAGTAACTGTAGTCTGGGTCATTGCTTTGGAAAATAGAGGGGCCCATCTGGACTCTAGGACCTCGGTGCAGTAACGACAGCCCTTGTTGAGGCACAGGCCTTCGTGAGGAGCCATTGACATCATCAGCTTGCTCCCAGCATTCACTGGAGAAACTGCCTCAGAAAAGTGTGCTCAGCTGAACCAGTCCTGTGGGAGTTCTTGAGTTGTCAATTTTGCCCTCCATTTTTTTTCCAGGGGCATATGGGGGCCTCTCAGACCGCCCCTCGGCATCCATCTCCCCCAGTTCTGCCTCCATTGCTGCGTCCCATTTTGATTCAATGGAACTTCTTCCCCCTGAGCTGCCCCCCCGCATTCCCATTGAAGAGGGACCCCCACCAGGGACAGTTCATCCCCTCTCAGCCCCTTACCCTCCCCTGGACACTCCGGAAACAGCCCCAGGTACCAGAAGTGTGAGTGTGTGTCTGCACCAGGCCTGGCTGCTTGCTCTCTTGAATGGCTCTTGGGTCTGGGATTCCTGAGGGACCAGGCCCAGGGCGGAGGAGTGACACATGGGAGGAGGCTCGAGGTTTTTATTCTCCCATGATGGGGAAGACGTCCCTGACAGCCCCGTTTCCCTCCCTCTCCTTCCTGAAGGGCCATTCCTGTTCCAGGGGGAGTCAGAGGGAGGTGACGGGGAGCAGCCCCTCTCAGGATATCCTTGGTTCCATGGGATGCTCTCCCGACTCAAAGCTGCCCAGTTAGTACTGGCAGGAGGCACTGGCTCCCACGGCGTGTTCCTGGTACGTCAGAGTGAGACAAGGCGCGGCGAATATGTCCTTACTTTCAACTTCCAGGGCAAGGCCAAGGTGAGAGATGACTGATAGGAGCAGAGAACCTGGGGTTTGGGGGGTGGGTCGGGGGGAGACACACTGCTGTTTAGGGAGGATGGCGTTTCTAAGTGGCCAGACTCCAGCTCCCACTTCATCTTCCCTCAGCACCTGCGTTTGTCACTGAATGAGGAAGGTCAGTGCCGGGTCCAGCACCTGTGGTTCCAGTCCATTTTCGATATGCTCGAGCATTTCCAGGTGCACCCCATCCCTCTGGAGTCTGGAGGCTCCAGTGACGTTGTCCTTGTCAGCTATGTCGTATCCTCCCAGCGGCAGCAGGGTGAGCAGAGCAGGTCTGCAGGGGAGGAGGTGCCCGTGCACCCAAGAAGTGAGGTGTGTGTGCCAGAAAGACGGGGTGGGGGCTGTGAGGAGGAGAGGCTTTGCTAGGGGAGAGCAGGGGAGAGGAGTTACCTGCTAGGCTGTAGGAAGGCAGAGGCTTCTTGCTGGAGCCTGTGGGAGTTGAGAGCTGGGCTGGCGCATCCCATTCCATTGGATTTCTCGTGCCATCATCTGACTGTCTCCTAGACCCATCCTCCCCAGCCTTGTCTTTGCCTTCTGTCACATCCCTGCCTTGGGCCTGCCCTTTTTGGGGATTGCTCAGTCTGACCCCTACCCTCCTCCCTTGATGTCTGATGTCCCTGTATGATCTCTCCCTTTTCCCCCACCCCAACGTCCCATCTGCCCCTCGTTGCCCCACCCCTCCCCCAGGCCGGGAGCAGGCCGGGAGCCATGCAGGGGTGTGCGAGGGAGATCGATGCCACCCCGATGCCTCCTCCACCCTCATGCCCTTCGGAGCGAGTGACTGTGTGTAAGTGTGGTCCTCTTCTCACTGCCGCCCATGATCCATCTTCCATGGAGGGGGGTTGCTCAGGAGATGGGATGTGGGGAGATAGTACATGGCTCTTGGGGGGAACGAGTGAAGGGGAGGCCATGCCAAGAGCTTGCCTCCCTCCACAATCAGTCTGTCTTCTTCCCATTCCTGTCCAGAATCGAACACCTCCCATGACCCACCCCAGCCCTCCGAACCCCCTTCGTGGACAGATTCCCCACATCTTGGGGCAGAAGAGACGTCGGGGGCGCCAGAAGTGGCGGCAGCAACAGCCACAGCAGCCAAAGAGAGGCAAGAGAAAGAGAAAGCGGGCAGTGGAGGGGTCCCGGAAGAGCTGGGCCCCATGGTGGAGCTGGTCCCCGTGGTGGAATTGGAAGAGGCCATAAGGCCAGTCGTGGAGGCCCAGGGAAGCGCTGGATCTGGTGGGGACTTGGGGATGCCTCTGACGGTGCAGCTGCAGCAGTTACCACTAGGGGGCGACGGAGAAGGGGGCCATCCCAGAGCCATTAATAACCAGTATTCCTTTGTGTGAGACACCCCACCCCACCTTATGTCCACTCTTGGTTCCTCAGCCCTTGGTGTTTATGTTTGGGGCTGGAGAGGTACACAGAGAAAGAGGTAGGAATCCCCTCCCTATATGCTTCCCGACCCTTGTTGGCCAAGGGTGTGTATGTTGGTACAAGAAGCGGCTCAAGAGCCCTGTTAACTCCCAGTTCAAACACTACAGGTGCCCCTTCCCCTAGGTAGGGGATTTGGGCTCTATTACCTCCCTGAGGGGCTCAGCGGTCAGTCCCACCTCCTTGGGGCCATTTTTCCCATTGACCACTGCCTACTGGCGCAAAGGGTTAAGTGCTCAGTGTCTAGCCAAAAGGTTGGCAGTTTGAACCCACCCAGAGGCACCTCAGAAGTAAGGCGTGGTGACCTGCTTCCCAAAGGTCACAGCCCTGCAAACTCTGTCTAGTGCAGTTCTACTCTGCACAGGTGGGGTCTTCATGAGTCAGAACCAACTGGACAGAAACTCACAACAACAACAGCCCAAGGAAGGGTGAAAGGGAAGAGCTGTCAGTCATATTGAGAGTGTTGTTGTTGTTTTAAACAAAATGAAGCGTAAATCAATAAAGGGTTTATCTCAGTTCTAGCGTGATGGCTATGGCCAGTGTTTGTGGTGGGAAAGTGGGCAGGCTTGGGATCCCTATAGCTGAGAGAATCGGACACTGTCCAGCCCTTTGCTTCAGGCTCTGGCCCCTGTGGGCTGTGCAGTTGGCTGAAATGCTGTGTGAAGCTCAATGGTGCTCCCTGGGGTCTCTAGCCACCAAGTGCCCTTCATGGGACAGAACCAACAGCAGTGTCCATAATGTCCAGTGGCCCTTTCCACTCCCAATATCTGAGTGAAGACTTCCTAGCCTTCTGAGAACACAAGAGGGAACGGTGGCTATGCCGGGGGTTATTTAATGAGGTAGCCCAAGAGTCCGGTTGTAGAGGGGCCCAGGGCAGACTTGACTGCCCTCCCATCTTGAAGCCAGGTGGGTGATGAAGAGCACTGGCCTCGAGTCTGGGCTATGTCTCTCACTTGATGTGAGGCTTGGGCGCACCGTAGTCACCCTGCACCTCCAGATCCTCGTCTGTAAAATTCAAGTTTTCATCTGTGTTAAAGCCACCCATGTGATTTGTTTGGCTAGGATAGTGTTTTATTTGAATTTCTCATAAAAGCTTAGATTACTGGCTTCTCTTGAAAACCAGAAGATTCAACCACATCTCCACCAGCCTACTTTGTGCCTGCTGCCTGCCTGTCCTATGCAACAGCTCTTCCATGCCTCCTGCTCCCTCCCCACCCCCCCCCACCCCCTATTACACAGTCTTAACTGCACTCTGATTGTGTCCCAAAGAGGGCGTCCCTGAGCTTCCGAGCTCTGCGGGTGGTAGGTGCCAACACAATGGGTCTAGGGTCTGAATCCCACTTCACTTGTTTGGCCCTCTCTCCTCTTTTCCTCTATCCCGCTCTGCCTATTACCATTCTGACCTCTCAGGCAGAGACTCCTATGCTCCTCAGTCTCTGCCCCCACCTCCAGGCCATACCCATATTCATGACCTTGCTATTCTGGGCCTTGTGTCCTGTCCTGTCCTGTAGGGAGATAGACAGGAGACAGCTGGGCTCACAGGCCACTCAGGCTGGGGATAGTGGGGGAAGGCTGTTGGCTCTTCCTGTTTCATCCAGTCCCTAGGGTTCCCCCAAACCTTGGCCTTGGGAAATTGGAGGTAGCATTGATCTTGAAAAGAGAGGGATGGTTTGGGGATATGGATACTTGTTCTCTAAGTGGGATGGTGGTGGCACCCCCCACTAAGCAAGACTTGATTCTTTCCTAATCTAGAAACTGGTACTCCCAGCCCCTCCCCACTCCAACCCTGCCAGCCTTCAGGGACTCGCCTTCCCAGGACACCCCAAAGGCTTGCATGTCTTGATGAAAGAGACCCAAAGGAGTATTTCCCTTTAAACCTTTCATTTGTTGTTTCGTGTCACCCTTCAGTTGTTTCTGACTTATAATGACCCTGCTTAGGGATTCCAAGGAGCAGCTGGTGGATTTGAACTGCCATTCTTGCAGTTCAAACCCACCTGTGGTCCGGTGCTTGTCCTACAATGCCACACCAGGACTCTTATTTACAGATGGTTAAATCAAGCTCAGAGCTGGGCAGAATATGGCCTAGAGTCCGGAAGTAGGACCTCTCCCATCAGCCCTCAGATAAGAGATTGGTTAGGTGTGGAGACCCCCAGTAGGGAGGAGCCCCAGAAAAACATCATTCCTCAACTTTCCTCCATCCCATTTCACATGCCAGCCTCCCTGATGGTGATCCTCTGCAGCTCTTGGCTGGTGGCTTCACTTCCTCCTCTGGAAGATGGAGGCAGGTAGAAATAGCCTTAAAGGGCCTGGTTGGCAAGAATGCCTTGTAAAGTCTGCCTCCTTTCCTCTGCCTCATGCTCTGGCCTCTTTGAAGCTGCCCATCTCTGCTGTCTTCTCCCCCTTCTCCATGTTTGGGCATTCCTGCTCCTTTTAGACAGTGGCCCCTGTCACTCATCCGGGTGGTGATGTGGAGAAGCCAGCCAGTGTAAAAGCTTGGTAGATGCTGAGCCTGACTGTCCTGAGGAAGTGGTTCTTGGGGTAGATGACCGCAGAGTCTGGTCAGCTGAGGGTGCTTGCTGATGTGATTCTGATACTCATACCTCATTGTCTTGAGTCCCTTTACCCTAGCCCTCAGGTCACAGCACAACTCTGCTTCAGGGGAAAGGTTTGATGGAGTTGTAAAGGGTGAGCACCATGTCCTCAACTCACCCAGGAGGCTGCTCTTCCCACAAGTACAGGCAGAAGAAATGAGGAAGCTGGGGGTTAAAACCACCCCCCATTCCCCAAAACGGGAGCATTTGTTTGACCCTCTGTTTCCCTAGGTCATTTTCTGCTCCGAGCTGGAGGCAGCTATAAGTAAGAACCTTTTAGTGGCCCACACTTCTCACCATTCACTTTAGGGAACTGAGGCCTAGACTGAGGAAGGACTTGAGCCCTGATCACGTGGCTTTTTCCCCTCACTGACTTCACCATTACTTTCACTGAACCCCTTTCCTTTCTCTGCCCTCCTTCCCGACCCTGCTCCCAGCCCTTGGTACTCTCTGCTTTGCTCCCCCAGCAGCTGCCCTGATGGTAACCAAAAGGTGCCCCCACCCTGCAGGGGAGCAGGGGGGGCTGGAGAGACAGGGCTCAGAGCAGCTGCTTCTCTGAGGAAGCTGACACCAGGGCCAGCCGCTCAGCAACAACTTGTGGCTTTGCACCCAACCCTCACCTCCCGCCCCTTGGCTAGTGCTAACTTCTCTGCCCCTTTTCCCCACTGTCCCTCTGACTGCCCCCAAACCTGCAGCCCTGTCTCTCCCTCCCCCAACTCTTCTGTCCTTATTTCCCCTAGATTTGTCCTCTTAATTCTGATCTTCTCCCCTTTTCTTGGAGCCTCTTTTATCCAGCTTCCCAGATCCCCTTCCCAGATGCTTTTTCAGTCCAGTAAGCAGATCGGAGTGAGAAGGACACACCATCTGGGGCTGTCCTGTAAGACCCTTAGATTAAGAGAACAGTGTGACCCCCGCCCCCATCCTCAGACATGGATCCCTCCCCCTCTGCCATCAGCACATTCTGCAGCCTCTTGGGTTACCCAGCTGCCTGGGTATCCCATTTTCCTGGGGGGTGGGGATTCCCTGTCAGATATGGGGGGGCCCTGAAGGCTGTGTTTCCAGAGGCTGAGTTAAAAGTGATGAGGGGGGGAGTGTTGGGGGAGAGACAGGCAGTTCTGGCTTTGCTTACCAGGACCTGGACACTAAATCCCTTGTTGATGGCTGTGGCCACCCCTCCCTAGGGTAGGGTTACCATCTACCCTGTCCACTTTACCATCTCCCTTCCCTACTTTCCCTTGCCCCACTAGAACCACTTCCTCTGACCCCCAAAAGGTATTTTCCCCTTCCTCAGTGCCTGGAAGGCTTGGGGTATTTCTGCTGCCCATTCAAGAAACTAAGTGAGGAAGGAGACTCTGCCTGTGGAAATAGGACCCCAGTGGGCAAGAAGGGAAGAGGGGTGTGAGGAATGAAAGAAGAAACCTGAGAGTCACAGGACTTTAGGGAAAAATTGAGGGATGTATTGGGAATGGACAAATTCCGTGCAACTGAGGAAGTTGAGGCAATTGAAGCAGGGGTCAGTAAATACGACAAAGTCAAGTCTCTCCCATCCCCCTTCTGTGGGGCTGGGGCCACTTAGCTTTCCTTATGAGTGACATCTCAGGCTGCAGCCCACTGTTCCCTCTCTGTCAGCAGAAAGCTCTCTCTCTTCTAACCCCTCCTACTGGAGTCTCAGCCAGCCAATCCCTGGTCTGGGGGAGGGGGAACTTGCCCCCCCCCCACTCCCTCATAAGGACCAACTGGGGGCTAGGGGGGTGGCCGGCTGCTGCAAGTGGGACGGGGGTCAGAGCTTTGTGGAGGGAAGAAAAGCCTGGGGGGGCAGGTGAGGAAAAGCGAGACACCCAGGCAGACAGGCAGGTGGACACACTGAAGAAGGCCCCCCACACGTGAGACACCCCAAAAGGAATACACCGGCCCCCTGGCCCCCAGGAAGGGAGCACAATGGAGGCTGCACACTCCAAGACCACAGAGGAATGTCTGGCCTATTTTGGGGTGAATGAGACCGCAGGCCTCAGTCCAGACCAAGTTAAGCGGCATCTGGAGAAATATGGCCCCAATGGTAAGTGTCCCTCGGTGTGGTTTGGTAAAGCCCTCCTGCACCAGCACACACACTGGAGCCTCTCCCTCCAGGGTCTTTAGGGATGAGCTGGGCCATGGTCCGATGACCACAGGACAAACAATACTGAGAACACTGAGTTCCTGAGACCCAGAGTTTGGGGGAAATATTATGGAATGACCTTGGTGGACCTGAGCTGTCCTTTCAGTAGCCTTATTCTCGTAGCCACAAGTCTTGGATGTGGGAGGGCATTTTTTGGACTGACCTCCAAATGAGTATTTCCTTTTCTTCTTTTTCCTTGGGCAGAACTTCCTGCTGAGGAAGGTAAGTTACTGGAATTTCTGAGGTTTCTCCCACTTTGGTGCCCCACTCCCTTCTCCATGCCTTCTCCCTAACCACTCTCCCACAAATATCACCCTCCCAAGGTTAGAGTCTGGCAGGGAACAGTTTCCTGTCACTTTCTCCTTGAGGCAGCCAATCCTTGAATAACTGCCCACCACTTCAAGGAGCCTGTTTTTGGACTCCTGGCAACTCCTTCAGCCCTTCTTCCCAGGGGCCTGTCTGACTATCACCCCAGAACTTCCCACTCTAGACCCTGGTTACAGCCTGAACCTGGAGTCGCAGACATTCATCCTGTTGACCTTAGCCCCCGGGGATGGGGACATTCCCCTTGCCTCTCCCTTCAGGAAAGTCCCTATGGGAGTTGGTGGTAGAACAGTTTGAAGACCTGTTGGTGCGGATCCTTCTTCTGGCCGCTTGCATTTCCTTTGTAAGTGTGGGAAGGCATGTGGTTGGTGGAATGGGAGACTGCTGGTGGTCAAGGTGTAACCGGGATGGGGTGGGGGTGGGGGACTCCAAACCGTGGAGGCCTCTAGTCTAAGTCCTCAGTATCCTATTTTACAGCTGGGGAGGAAGGGGGGTGCTGATTCTTTCCTCCTCTGCCTCCCCCCATGCCCCTCAAAGACAGGTTTTGTTTTAACCTATAAGAATATTCTCAGTCAAAATGCTGAAGCTAAGACACCCCCACAGCCTCAAGGGCTTGGAGGGCTCAGGTTACCCACTCAAGTACCCCTAGCCAATGCTACCAGGTGCTAAGACTACTGTTCCCGCCATTCTCTGGGGCTGCACCATCCACCAATCCCGAGCATCCTGGCACCTTGCCCCGCCCTCCTGACGTTGATTGGCCAAGAGCAAGACTCCCTGATAGACTCCAAATGTGGCCCCAAGGCCCAGAACCCTCCCTTCCCAAGACCTGGTCCCCACCCGGGCCCTGAGAGCTGGAATTCCCAATTCTCCACTTCTCACCCACCTGGCCTGGCCTTACCCCTACTCCTTTTACACTCTTCCCATCTCCTCACATTCTCAAGGCCCCTCCATGTTTCCTGCCCTGGAAAGACTCTTCCCTAGTTTCCATAAACCCCTCTGGGGGGACTTCTACCTGTTGCATCCATCCTATGCTTTGGGGTCTCTTCCTTAACACTTTAGTCCTGCAGGCAGGTAAGGCTCTGGAGACAGAAAAGGCCCCGAGGCCTCTGGTCTCTTTAGTAGAAGAGTACTAGCTGGCAAGGCCTCACTCCCCTCTCAGCTTTGCTCTTGACATTTGCTCGGTGGCTGTTGCCTGGCAGTGGTAACAGCTGGGTGGGGTGTGTACAGGAGGCCCAGGAACCTTATCCTTCCTTCTGCTCCCCCTTGTGAAATAAGAGCTACCCTGTCTTGGGCTTTTGGGGAGGGCTATGGGCGGGCCAGGCCCCTGTGAGAACCTCAGGGTTTTTCCTATGCATTTTGGCTATAGTAAGATAGATGTGGGGGTGGCTATTATGTGTCTACTGAGCATCATTTACAAGCTTAGAACTCAGCCAGGGGAACCTGTAAGCATTGCCAGTTATTCCCCTGAGTTGTATACATCTGTGGCTGCCTGTTCCCACTATTCCCACCTTGGTGGTGTGGTATGCTCAAGTATGAGCCACTGAGGTGTGTAGAACCTCAGACGGATGTGTGGCTACAGTATTTTCATGATGTCTTGTCTCATTCATTAGCTCTTGCTCATGTTGTCACCTCTCTGTAGTCTTTGGAATCCCTCCACTTCTTTCATTTATTCCTTTGAGGTTCCTACTTACTTGTTTCCCTGCTCTCCAGGTGCTGGCATGGTTTGAGGAAGGTGAGGAGACCATCACCGCCTTTGTTGAACCCTTTGTCATCCTCTTGATCCTCATTGCCAATGCCATCGTAGGAGTTTGGCAGGTTAGCTTGGACCCTCGCTCCTTTGCATCATTCTTGGCCAGTTGCCCTGTCCTCCATTGCTTTGTCTGACTTGCCTTGTCTTCTGGGTCTTCTCACTCAATTTGGAAAAGGGAAAGCAAGTTGGGAAGGGAGGAGAATGGAGTGTCCACTGTGTCTTGCCCATGAGCCTGGCCAAGTGCCTTCATCTCTCTGAACCCTATTTTCTCACCCCAAAGTGGAGATTAATAATCCTGTCCTACAGAGTTCTGGTGAAATTGAAAAAGGTGATGAGTGTGCACGTGCCCAGCATCATGCCTGGAATGAAGTAGGAAATCAATAAATGCTAGTATGATTTCCTTCTCACTCTTACCTTCCCAAGTGCAGTGAGTTAAGCATTGGACTGCTATACCAAAGGTTAGTGGTTAAACCCACCAACTGCTCCATGGGAGAAAGATGAGGCGGTCTGCTTCCATACAGACTGACAGCCTCGGAGACCCTTTGGAACGGTTCTCCTTTGTCCCATAGGGGGTCACTATGAGTCAGTCACTTAACAGCAGTGGGTTAAGTTCGTCTTGTCTTAGTACCCTGACTTCCCGTCCCTGCTTCCTGGTGTTCTCTGATTCTCCTTTCTCCTCCACTACGAGCCCCTTTACCTGAAACATTTTCAGCCATGGATGGCAGCTTTCCTGGCATGTACACACTAACCTTTGTACATCTTTGTCAGTTCCTCTGTACCAGGAGTCAAAACTGCATCCATCACCTGACCTTCTCTACAAATGTCCCTCTTCCTGCCAGACTCTGACCATCTCTACCTCCCATCCAGTCCTCTCTTACCAATTCCCTCGCATTCAATGACCCATTCCCTCTGGAGATCTGCTGACCCTCTTCTTCTCCACCTTCCTATCCCCCAGGAGCGTAATGCGGAAAATGCCATAGAGGCTCTAAAGGAGTATGAGCCTGAGATGGGGAAGGTCTACCGGTCTGACCGCAAGTCAGTACAGAGGATCAAGGCTCGGGACATTGTCCCTGGGGACATTGTGGAGGTGGCGGGTGAGTGATGGGAACTGGTGGTCCAAGGAGGGCAGGGTTTGAGGCAGAGATGTGTGTGTTGGAGGTGGGAACTGATGTCTAGACAGGCAGGATGGTAGAGTTTTTGCCCCTCCTTCCCAGACTCCTTAGGAGGTCACCCCAGGGCATTGTGGCCTCAGGCTCCCTTCCCTTCCCCCCATAAGCATCTCAGCAGGAACTGCCAGTCCTGTCCCCAAGCTGCAAGCAGACCCCCTGCTCCCCCGCCCCCCCTCAGCACTTGCAAGCAACAGGTGGAACGCAGTGCCTGCCAATGACTCCTTTCTCACCCCCCTCTGGAGGCCTTGACTTCCCTCTCCTTCCACCACCCCAAGCTTGGTCAGCTCTAAGTCTTGACCTCTCAGTACCCTTGAGGCCTCTCAAAGGGGAAGGAGTAAGGGTAGAAGGGAGGAGGGGGGGCCAAAGGCTCAAGCCCCCGACCATGTAAGGGAAACTCAGGTCCCAATGAGAGCACGGGACCTGGGAGGAGGGGAGCTCCAGGAGGGGCCCCGCCTCTCCAGTATAGGGACACCTAATGCCTGACCAGGGAGGGGTGGGGGCCGGGTGGCTAAGATTACTGGGATTCTGCCCCCTTCAGCGGATTTTGTATTTGCCCTGTGCCGGCCTCCCATACCACCAGCCATGGGGACAGTGTCTCTAGGCCTCCTTCCTCCACCAGACACACAAATCACCTAAAAGGGAAGCTTGGGGAGAGGGAGGGAAGGGCAGGCTGAAGACCCTTGCACCCATCACAGGGCCATCCCACTCTGGTGACAGTTTGGAGTCCGCGCCATGAATGTCTATAAATATCACCTCGGCTTGGGTGACAGGGTGTACCGCCTGACTCCATCACCCACCTCCTCCCTCCTCCTTCCCAGCTTCCTTTGGCCCAGGGACAGGCACCTTAGAGGGAAAGGAAAGCAGTTGACCCCTGTCCCAGCACCCTCCTTAGGACCAGGGTGGAATTAGGCAGAACCTTGTCAGTTCCCAGCCTTTTCTAAGATGTCTAAGTCTGATGAGACCTCTGCTTCTTCAGCTGCTTCCCCAGGGCAGTGCCATGTACCGACTCCCTCCACTCAGTCTGGGTGTTTCTCGCCTCCCACCCCATCTTTCTCTGCTCTCCAGGGTGTCTGGCTTTTCCTGCCCCTCATGCTTTGTTTCCTTCGATGATTCTGATTACCCCCTTCTCTGTTGGTCCTAACTCCCTGCTCCCTCACCAGTGGCTTCCTGCCTGCTACCTGAATGTGTGAGCACTGGGTGCTTGTGTTGTGCTGTGTGCGTGCATGCGTGTGTATGTATGTTTGTGTGCTCTGGCTCCTACTTCATCCTCTATGTTGTACCCTCACACCTTTCTCTCCCACTCACCCTGTTTCTCTGAGCTCCTTCCCGACATTTGTCACTTGTTTCCTTCTCAGTTTTAGTTTATTCCCATTCTGGTGGAGTGTGCCTTCAGTCATTCAGTACATAGTTAGTCACTGAGCACATACTACGCCCATGCCTTACCAGGAAGCACACCAAGCCCTGCCCTCACTGAGCCCATGGTCCGGGAAGAAAAGCATTCTTCAGCACAAAGGAATGATGGGCAAGAGTGTTCGAATGGGGATGCTTACTGGGGCATCTGACTCCAGCCCAGGGGTGGAGGCACCTGGTCCACGGTGATCTACCTGAGACCTGGAAGATGAGTGTGAGTTAGATAGGAAGAAAGCTCTCTTACCAACTGACCCCCTTCTTCTCTCTCCACAGTGGGGGACAAAGTCCCTGCAGATATCCGCATCCTCTCCATCAAATCCACCACCCTCAGGGTTGACCAGTCCATTCTCACAGGTTTGGTGGCCTGGGTTCCCAGGAGAATGAATCCTGTGGGTGTGGGAATAAGGATTTGGTGAGGGAGGAGCTGGGCAGACAGACAAGGATGGAATTCGTATGGGCAAATGAGAACATCCAACAAGCAATAGGACCTCCCCTAGCTTGCTAGAAGCTGTAGTCTCAGCATTGCTCAGTCTTGTTCAATCTGTCACAAGGGTCATAGGAGAGGACAGGACATTCGGACCCATTCTCTGTATGGCCCTGTACCCATCCCTTCCCCATGGGTCTATGGACATACACAGTCGAAGAACTATCCTGTCTCCTTCGACATCTTCAAAAGTCCCCAAGCGAAGAACCCCAAGTTTCTAGGACAAGATGGAGAGTTCTGGTGTACTTAAACCATGCTGCTTCTGTTTCTCCATCGAGATGCCGAAGACAGGAGCCAGTGAGCATCTCCTGGGCTGCACCAGGACGATTGCTGCTGCCCCTGCTATTAGGATGAGGATGGAAGGCTCCTGGGTGCCTCCTAGGACCTGTTTTCACATCCTCCAGTTTATATCATTTTGACCAAATCCTATTCTGAAGTGTATACATGTACATACTATTCTTATTCTACTGAGGGGCAAACTAAAGTTAAGTGATTCAGTCAGCCATCTTTTAAGTGGTTACGCTGGGACTCGGGTATTCTTCCTCTTGATTTCCCTTTTCCCTCCAGGACTGTTGTTTGATCCTTACCAGGCTCTGCCCTGCCTGAATAGGGAAGGCGTTAGGGGTAAGGGGTATGGGAACAGGACCTGATGTTACCTGAAAACCCCTGGGGTTCTTCTCCACAGGTGAGTCTGTCTCTGTCATCAAGCACACAGACCCTGTTCCTGACCCCCGAGCTGTCAACCAGGACAAGAAGAACATGCTTTTTTCGGTGAGCCAGCCAGGATCAGTTGTCACTCACCCACTGCTTTGGGAGAGACATGGCAGAGGGTGGACTTCTGGGTAACCTTCCTTTTGGTGGGATGGGACACGAAGGACACTCTTGCCTGATTCCCTGACTCTTCTTTACCTTCCCAGGGTACCAACATTGCAGCTGGCAAGGCCACAGGCATTGTGGCCACCACGGGGGTGAGTACCGAGATTGGGAAGATCCGTGACCAAATGGCTGCCACAGAGCAGGAGAAGACTCCTCTGCAACAGAAACTGGATGAGTTTGGGGAGCAGCTCTCTAAGGTCATCTCCCTCATCTGTGTGGCTGTCTGGCTCATCAACATTGGCCACTTCAATGATCCTGTCCATGGCGGCTCTTGGTTCCGTGGTGCCATCTACTACTTTAAGATTGCCGTGGCTCTGGCTGTGGCTGCGATCCCAGAAGGTATGATAGCCTCTGCTTCTCCCATCTGCTTATCATGTCTACAAAGATCCTTTTTCCAAATAATGAAGATTTACAGGTTCCAAGAACCAGGACCTGATAGATTTGAGGACCACACTAGGTCTCTCAGCTCCCCCTGCTCCTGTATTGTCCCCTCATGCCTTCCCCTCCTTCACAGGACTTCCTGCTGTCATCACCACCTGCCTGGCCCTGGGCACCCGCCGGATGGCAAAGAAGAACGCAATCGTGAGGAGCTTGCCCTCTGTAGAGACCCTGGGCTGCACCTCTGTCATCTGTTCCGACAAGACCGGCACCCTCACCACCAACCAGATGTCTGTCTGCAAGGTCAGACCATGTGCACAGCACATCCCCTCAGAAGGTGACATTGGGGTGAAATGGGCCCTCTCAAGATGGAGTGGCCCGTGTTAGAGGTAGCTTCTCTTGGTCTGGGAAGTGCTCACAGGGTAGACACAGTGCCATCCTGCTGGTGAGGACAGTGACCAGAAAGGCCCTTCTGCCCCAGCCAGAAACCCCTCACTAGAGCTGGGTGTGGTCTTGAATCTTCCAACAGCTCCGGGAAGGGAAGGTCTTAGTAATGCTGTTTTTCAAAGGTTCTGGGAGGTTCAGTGAGTTGCTCAAAGACACATGGATCATGATCAGCAGAGGTATTTCCAAGCAAGTCTCTCTGATTCCAGAGGCTCTTCCTCTGCACCAGGTTGCCTGCCAGAATGCGCACTCCCTGGAGGACCTGTGGAACCTGGTCACACTCATCTTCAATAGCATTTTCTAAACCAGGCCTCATCATCTTTTTTTGTGCCTCAGACCCTTGGGAGTTCTGGACTTCTTCTCAATACAATAAGAGGGGACTTCAAAAACTTCACTGGAAATGGAATGAAAGGATAATATGAACTCATTTAAATGCATAAGATAATACACATAGGATTCTGTTTAAAAAATACATAGTATTACCAATAGAAGAAACTAATAATTGAAATACAGTTACCAAGGTATTTTAAAAACAAATTTATGGTTTGGTAATACAATTTATGGGATCACTGCACCCTAAGGTTGGTTTGAACTGTAAGGTCAATGGTTTAAATTCACCAACCGCTTCTGAAAACCTTATACAGGGTTGCTATGAGTCAGGCCCGACTTGAGGGCCCTTAACAACAACAACAACAACAATAATATGAGTGCCTTCAAAAAATTCATGGAAAAATTCCATTATCTTTCAATTCCATTTTTCCATGAACTTTTTGAAGCTCCCTCATATAGGGTTCTTTATTAATGCATTAAATATCAGATTCTGTTGGTGGCTATGAAGTCCTGGTGGTTGGTGCCCTGGAATAAGCACTGTACTGCAAGGTTGGCAGTTCAAGCTCACCAGCCACTCCCTCAGAAACCCTATACAGGGTCACTGTGACTTGGAACTGACTTGACAACACTTAACAACAACAACAATTGGTGGCTGCAATTGTTGTTGTTAAGTGCTTTGGAGTCAGTTTCAACTCATAGCTACCCTATATAGAGTTTCTGAGGCTTTAAAACTTCTGCTGGAGCAGAAAGCCTCATCTTACTCCTGTGGCGTGGTTGGTGGGCTCGAATTGCTGACCTTGTAGTTCACAGTCTAGTGCTCATCATGTGGAGCCACCGTTTGAAGCAGTGATGAGCACAAATGCTATTTTGAGAGACCTACAACAAAGGTAATATGATAAGAAAGTATCTGTGAATATATTGGGGATAAAGTCACAAGTTTTGCTAATTAATGTGATCCATTCTCAAAGTTCATAAATGGAAAGAAATCCTAAGTATCAGAGAGGAAAGAAAGATGAATCCAAGTTTACAGACCTCTTTGGATCATTCATGAACCAAAGGTAAAGAACTCCTCTCTTGGGAGAGGTTCTGGAGAGTAACACACCCATGAAATAGACATATTCTGAGAATTGAGGGCTCAGGGCCCCTTGGGACCCCCACAGTGCCTGTTGGCATTCTACAGCTTCAGAGAAGGTCACCTGAAAAGGGAACAGATTTCACTTTGTTTAACTCAGAGTTTCCCAAACTCATGTGACCACAGAACCCTTTGATCTTAGAGAACTTCCAAGCCATTTCTCTTCTCATGAATGAAAAGCTGGGTCCCATCCACACCACTCTGTCTTCAGTCTGGCAGCTCCTTCTAAGGCATAGGATCTCCAAGTCCCCCCAACGTACAGGCTTCTAAGTCAAACCACTGGTGTGTGGAGCTTGCCTCCTATTATGCTTCCTGTTTCAGGTTTTGTAAGAAACAGATGAGTTGCCCACATTAGAAAGTGATTTCTCAGAAAAATAACCTGAACTTCAAGCACATCCTGTAAAACTGATAGATCTGGCCACAAGCCACTGGAGCTGTGGATGGGCCATGTACCCTTTCCTTTCTCATTAGCCACAGGCCCCACATCTTACTGTATTAACAACCCTAGGTACAGCCTGCAGTATTGCTTTAGAGTACACACGGAACATGGAAATGCCTGTGCCTGCGTGGGGACACAGGAAAATGAGGGAGAAGGAGGGAAGGCAGGAAGTCAGTCATAAGAGTGCTGGGTGTAGGGAGAGGTTAGCCTCCAAGGGCCTGGGCCTCCCTCCATGCAGACAGTTGTTTTCAGGGTGTGTGTGTTGGGGAGTTAGACATCTGTGTGCATAACCACCCCCTACCCACCCCCCTCCACCTGCAGATGTTTATTGTCGACAAGGTGGACGGAGACTTCTGCTCTCTGAACGAGTTTTCCATCACTGGCTCCACTTACGCTCCAGAGGGAGAGGTGTAAGTCTCCAAAGGTCTTCTCCCAGCTCCTCATGCCCCACCTTTCCCCGTCTCTACCTCTAGTTTTGGCTTCCTTTCTCTCTCCTCTTATTCCCCGACCTTGTTCTCTGTCCCACTTGCTCTCTGAGGTGATTGCCATCTCCCTGCCTGTCCCTCCTCCTCATCAGCTCACTGCTTTCCGAAGTTCTCTCTGCATCTCATTCCTGTTCTTCTCTACCTATCTCTCCCTCTTCCCTCCCCACCCTGCTGCCAGCTTGAAGAATGATAAGCCAGTGCGGGCGGGGCAGTATGATGGGCTGGTGGAGCTGGCCACCATTTGTGCCCTCTGCAATGACTCCTCCTTGGACTTCAATGAGGTAATCCCCACTCTCATCGAAGCCTCCCTTCCCTTTCCAATCAGCGGCTCAGGGACCAAACCCTCTCCACAGACTGTAGGAGGCAGGCCCATCACACCCTGTGGCATAATGGGAAGGAAGTGGTTTGTTCTCTCCTAGTTTGGGTGGAAGATGGGTATGATAGGGGAGAGCAAGGCAGGAGGAACCTGGGGCACCTGCTTATTGCCCCTCTGCCCATCTAGTCCAAAGGTGTCTATGAGAAGGTCGGCGAGGCCACCGAGACAGCCCTCACCACCCTGGTGGAGAAGATGAATGTATTCAACACTGAAGTGAGAAACCTCTCCAAGGTGGAGAGAGCTAATGCCTGCAATTCGGTGAGTCTGGGGACTCCCCGACCCCTATGTCCCTTCCTAGGAGGCCTGTGCCCCATGTGGAGACCTCCTCAACCCACACAGGTGGACGGTCCTCCTATAGTTCTGTTTTTGGCCAGGCTGAGTCTGTATAATGCCTCATCCAGCTCTCTGCTGCTGAGTCCCTTGGTGTATTTCAAGATTCACTAGTTGAAATTGACAGAGCTGGACCCAGAATCCACAAGGGACCCATCTTGGGGTAGCCCATTTCAACCCCATTATCCATCTGTCCCTACAAGTTTTCTTGATTTCCATCAGATCTCAAGTCCCAATGTATGGTCCCTGTACCTACTGGAAAAGGCTGCCAAAGCCTTTCCCGGGTTCTTCTCATTCACTTGAACACATTGGAGTCTGTTGTGCTCTCTTTAACATTAATATTTACTGAACCATCTATACAGTTCATCTGGGGTGTTCTGTTCCCACTGTTCTTGTACTTTTCTGTATGAGAGGCTTTTTGCTGCTTTCCTTAATATCACAAAAATGTTCATCTAAATGTCTATCAATAAAGAATTCATTTAAAAAACATTAAAGCAATACCATATAATGGACAGCTATTACAGATTATAAGGTAAACAGAAATGTTCTTGTTATGTGCTGTGGAGTCGATTCCGACTCATAGCTTTATGGGAGCAACAAGCTTCTCATCTTTCTCCCGCGAAGCGGCTGTTAGTTTTGAACTGCTGACATTAAGGTTCACAGCCTGATTCATAACCACTACACTACCAGAGCCCCTTAGACAGTAATGTATCAGTGAGGAAAATATCCTCTATTTGGTGAGGCCAACGCTGTCCAACGACATGCATGGTTATTGAAATGGAAATGAAACAAACACAGAAGTGCAGTGCTTCATTCACACAGTTGATTGGTCATTGCTGAGTTGCACTGTATTGGACAGTGCAGGTTATAGAACATGTCCAGCATCCCTGAACATTTTTCTGGACCCTCCTTTCTGTCATGCTTTAAACGGAACACTACATTATGGTCGCAGCATTAGCCTTGAAATCGTCTTCATTTGTATTGTTGGCACCAGATTTAGCTTGAGTCTAAAGCAAGGATGCGGAACCTTTTTTCTGCCAAGGGCCATTTGGATATTTATAGTATCATTCGCGGGCTATACAAAATTGTCAGCTTAAAAATTAGCCTGCTATATTTGATCAAATATTTGATTAATTCACCCCTAATGTGATGGCTAAGGAGCTCTGGTAGCGTAGTGGTTACGAATCGGGCCGCCAACCTTAAGGTCAGTGGTTCAAAACTACCAGCTGCTCCGCAGGAGAAAGATGAGGCTTTCTACTCCCGTAAAGATTTACAGCCTCGGAAACCCTGTACAGGGTCGCTATGGGTCGGAACCGACTCAACGGCACTTAACAACAACAACAACAACAATGTGATGGCTAAGGAGCTCTGGTAGCATAGTGGTTATGAGTCTAACTGTTAACCTGAAGGTCAGAAGTTTGAAACTACCAGCCATTCCACTGGAGAAAGATGAAGTTTTCTAGTCCCATAAAGATTTATAGCGTCAGAAACCCTATACGAGGCCGCTATGAGTCAGAACCAGCTTGATGGCACTTAATAACAACAACGTGATGGCTGAAACTCTGGTTGCCTTGCAAGGGCCATAAGGCCCGCAGGCCGGACATTCCCCACTCATGGTATAAAACTTGAGGTCTGCGTGACCTCCAACTCCTTTTTGGTAAAGGGTCTGGGATTCCTTCCTTTTCAATACAGCATCATTTTTCTTTTCTCACCAACCTCATATCTGGTCTCTCGGCCCATCTCCTCCCTCACAGGTGATCCGCCAGCTAATGAAGAAGGAATTCACACTAGAGTTCTCCCGAGACAGAAAGTCCATGTCTGTCTACTGCTCCCCAGCCAAATCTTCCAGGGCTGCTGTGGGCAACAAGATGTTTATCAAGGTCAGAAATCACAAGTGCCTTATCTTCTTCCTAACCCTGAATTCCTCTCCTATCTGTGCCCTGGAAGGCAGGCAAGGGGTCTCAGAATGCTGCTTTGATCTCCTAGGGTGCTCCTGAGGGGGTCATTGACCGCTGTACCTACTTGCGAGTGGGCACGACCCGGGTGTCAATGACTGGGCCAGTGAAGGAGAAGATCTTGTCAGTGATCAAGGAATGGGGCACTGGTCGGGATACCCTGCGCTGCCTAGCCCTGGCCACCCGGGACAGCCCTCCAAAGCGAGAGGAGATGCTTCTGGATGACTCTGCCAAGTTTGTAGAGTATGAGGTGAGCACATGACAGCCTCCCAGCAGCCCAGAGTTGATGAAGAGTGAGCTTTCCAGTTAGCCACCTCTCCTCCTTCTTGCCCTTTGTCACGTCCTACTTCATCAGTCAAACCGACTCCTCCTTACCATGTGCTTTCAACACAGGATTTTAGAGCCCAAAAGGACCTTCCAAACCAGCTAGCCTGGTGCCTCTTTAAAGTGATTCTGGGCTGGTCTGTGGTGAGGTGAGGAGCTGGCACCAGCAGGGTCACCAGCAGTGCACTGAGCCTTGGCCCCCATCCTGATGTAGAAGCCCACAGTGTTCATCTGTACTCAGGCCCGGTTCTGATCTTGCACTAGGTCGGCACTCTGAATAGCATCAGAACCCACTCCTTTCACTTTCTAGAGCCAGCTGTGGCCCAGTAGGTAAATGGGATCTGCTCCAAGTGGTAGACCACGTGAGTGGAACCCTGATAACAGAAACCACCCCAATTTCCAGCTCTTGTTCTTTCCTTGAAGACATGGAACTTGGTGTCTACCACATGTCTGATCTTGCTCAGGCTAACATGGATAAGCAAGAAACACTCCCCTAAGCCTGCAGAGTGTGAACACCAGACCCCTGGGGTTGCAAGTCCAGGGCGCAGGCTCTCCCCCAGCTGGCTGCCCTTTGTTCCATCTTCCCCGGCTTCCTCTCTGACCCTGCTTCTCTCCTTTGTCTCTCCAGTTGGACCTGACTTTCGTTGGTGTAGTTGGCATGTTGGACCCACCCCGAAAGGAGGTCACAGGCTCCATCCAGCTGTGCCGTGATGCTGGCATCCGGGTGATTATGATCACAGGGGACAACAAGGGCACAGCCATCGCCATCTGCCGACGCATTGGCATCTTCGGCGAGAATGAGGAGGTGACAGACCGTGCTTACACTGGCCGAGAGTTTGACGACCTGCCCCTGGCCGAGCAGCGGGACGCCTGCCGCCGTGCGTGCTGCTTTGCTCGTGTGGAGCCCTCTCACAAGTCCAAGATCGTGGAGTATCTGCAGTCCTTCGATGAGATCACAGCCATGGTGAGGAGATGGAAACGGAGGCACTGAGGCAGCCTTCTCATCCCTGGAGAGCAGTACCTTAAGGAATCGGGGGCACAGGAGGGAGGCACTAAGTGGGAGAGCCACGGACTGGAAGGGTTCCCAGGAGTAGGCTGTGGAGAGGGGCCCTGAGTCCCACCTTCTCTCAGACAGGTGATGGCGTCAATGATGCTCCTGCCCTGAAGAAGGCTGAGATTGGCATTGCCATGGGATCTGGCACCGCTGTGGCCAAGACTGCCTCGGAGATGGTGCTCGCAGATGACAACTTCTCCACCATTGTGGCTGCCGTGGAGGAGGGCCGAGCCATTTACAACAACATGAAGCAGTTCATCCGCTACCTCATTTCCTCCAATGTGGGTGAGGTGGTCTGGTGAGCAAGCGGACTTCCAGGATAGCCCGGGGCTGGGTGGGGCTCAGCCCGGGCTGGAGTCAGGACCATGCCCAACTGCCTCCTTCCTGCAGCATCTTCCTGACTGCTGCCTTGGGGCTGCCTGAGGCCCTTATCCCCGTGCAGCTGCTGTGGGTCAACCTGGTGACAGACGGGCTCCCGGCCACAGCCCTGGGCTTCAATCCCCCCGACTTGGACATCATGGACCGGCCCCCCCGCAGTCCCAAGGAGCCCCTTATCAGTGGCTGGCTTTTCTTCCGCTACATGGCAATTGGAGGTGAGCAGGTTGACATGCAACCCTACCCCCAGTCCTTCCCAGCCCTGGGGAATCCCTTCTAAGACCCCAGTTCCCCCAGGGCAGCTGCTGTGAGGGGCCTCGTTCTCAGCCAGCTGTCCATGCCTTGTGAGGCCCTCTTTATTGTGACTTGAGTATAGGTTTACAGAGTACATCATCAGTTTCACATTCAGCAAATCATACACTTTATTTCATTACAATGATTGCAATCCCCTCCATGTACTGCTAGAATTTACTTGTATTCACTTTAACTCTTGCATTCCTCCCCATGTCTTCTGCTGCCTTCAGCTTTCCTCTGCCAACTTCCCTCTTGTATATTGCCTTCTCTGTCACCCATGTTAACATGTCTACCCTGCAGCCTGTGAATAACTCTCCCTAACTTCCTACACCTGGAAACCATCATAGAATATTTCTTTCATCAAGAGAACATTTTCTTTTTTTACAATAGTGGTCTGTTTTAAAACAGTGGGCTCACAAAAGTGTCCTTTTGTGACTAATTTCACTCAATATAATGTCCTCCAGGTTCATCTGTGGTGTGAGGTGTTTCGCAGATTCGTTATTCTTCAATTTTGCAGAGTATTCCATTGTGTGTGTACCAAAGTTTACCCAATCTTCTGTTGAGGAGCATTTAGGCTCTCTCCATCTTTTTGCTATTGTGAATAGTGCTGCCGTGAACACTGTTACTGTTAAGTGCCTGCCGCTGAGTGGGTTTCAACTCATAGTGACCCTGACCTTGGAGTTAGCAGAGTCCTGGTGTGGCACTGTAGGATAAGCTTAGGACCCAAAGGTGGGTTTTAACCGCAAGGTCGGCAGTTCAAACTCACCAGCTGCTCCTTGGAAGTCAGTCGTAACTGACTCAGTGGCACTTAGTGGCTTATATTCAACAGTGTCACACCAGGACATGGGTGTGCAATTATCTATTTGTGTCATGGTTCTTAATTCTTGAGGATGCACATCAAGTAGAGGGCTTGCTACATCAGACAGTATTTCTATTTCCAACTTGTTGAGAAAGCGCTATTCCATTTTACAGTCCCACCAGCAGTGTAGGAAGGTCCCAGTCTCTCCACATCCCTTACCAGCATTTGTTGTTTTGTTTTTTTTAAACTTTCCTATTAATCATGTGAGACCCTCTTGATACCTCCCAACTCCTAGCCTTGACTCCTATCTTCCACCACAGGTTATGTGGGTGCAGCCACTGTGGGAGCAGCTGCTTGGTGGTTCCTCTACGCAGATGACGGGCCTCATGTCAACTACAGTCAGCTGGTAGGGAGAGGGCTGAGCGGAGGGCGGGCACCACAGGCATGCAGGGAGCCCGCATGGGGGCTCACTGGCCTATCACTCCCCTTTGCCTGCAGACTCATTTCATGCAGTGCTCGGAGGATAACCCCGACTTTGAGGGTCTGGACTGTGAGGTCTTTGAAGCCCCTGAGCCCATGACCATGGCCTTGTCTGTGTTGGTCACCATTGAGATGTGCAATGCTCTCAACAGGTAAGGTTGCCCACCTGCCCCTGTCCCCCCACCTCCCCACCACTTCTTTGTCTCCACCATCCATTTCCTGCAGCCTGTCTGAGAACCAGTCCCTTATGCGGATGCCTCCCTGGGTGAACATCTGGCTGCTGGGCTCCATCTGCCTCTCCATGTCCCTCCATTTCCTCATCCTCTATGTCGACCCATTGCCGGTGAGCCTTCTGCCCAAGGACCACCTGCCCCCCCACTTCCAAAGGGAACCTGGGTAGGGCCTGAAATCACTCCAGCTAGAAGTTCCAGAGAGTGGCAGGAGGGTGGTCTCAAGGTTGGATCTTCTGGCTTCCTCCTAAGTGGGGTACTTGTCCTTTTTCTCTGCTCCCCTCAGATGATCTTCAAGCTCCGGCCTCTGGATTGGACCCAGTGGTTCATGGTCGTTAAAATCTCCCTTCCAGTCATCGGGCTAGATGAACTCCTCAAGTTCGTTGCTCGGAACTATCTGGAGGGTAAGCAGCTTCCCCTTAGAGCTTCACGAGTCCTGGGACCCCAGACAGTTCCCATTGTGCGCTGCGCCTGTGTCTACACTTCCTTTCCAGAAGGGTGTGCCCCTCTGGCCCTCTAGGGCCAGTGTCCACCAGGGAAGAGCATCCAGACCTCTCTCACCGACTCTCCCCATTCTCTCTCTACACCTGGAGCCCCCAAACTCTTCACCCCTTCCCCCCTCCTTGGTAACGGCTCTCTCTGTCCTCTCTGGCCATAGGATAACCTGTCCCTACTCCTCCATCTCTTTGAATCCGTGTCACAGGTATTGCCCCTTTCTTGCCCTTGGTCCCAGCTGCTCTGCTGCTGCCTGCCCCCCACCCTGTCCACACCTGAGGTCACTTGCGCTCGCAGCTCCACCCGGAGCCACTGCTGCTGCCGCTGCCACCCATGCCTGAGAGTCAGCACTGCTCTCCTGGGTGTCCCCCCTACCTTGGTGGCGCCCCAGGGACCCAAGGTCGGCTAAGCTGTGCTGCGCTGTGCTGCGCCGCGCCGCGCTGGCTGGACGCTGAGCTATCTGCTGCCAGGGCTGCAGTGGGTGGGGAAATGGGGTCTGGGGGTACAGGTGAGTAGGGAGGGCAAAGGGCAGGGTGGGCCTCCAGGTGAGTGCTGGGAGCCTGCCAGGAACTTTCCTTCTCCTGGCCCCACCGCATCATCCCGTCTCTCTCATTCCAGACCCAGAAGATGAAAGAAGGAAGTGACAGTCCCTTCGTCCCCCTCCCCCACCCATAGGGATGCATCTTCAGCCTGGCTGTGTCCCAGGCCCAGCCCACACCATCCACTCCCATTTCGGTTTCGTTTATAAACTCACATCCCTCCCTTTTAACCTTGCAAAACCTTCCCCCTCCTCCACTGACCTCGTGGGGTTCACAGGGACAAGGCGACTGATCGATCTGAGCTGCTTATTTATTGAAAATAAATGACTGAAAAGTCTGGGCTCACCTATGTGCACATCTTAGGGTCTGGGCAGGGCCCTTGTGGACTAGCACCTTAGTGTCATGCAGTCCAGAAAGCAGCTGCCTGTCCTAGGGCATGTGTGTGAGTGCCCAGGTATGCACACAGACATGTTTCTGTCTTACGCACGTACTCTGGTATGTGCATGTACATGTGTGAATGAGCGTGCATGCGTGTGTGTGTGGGAGATAAAGAGACCATGACTGGCGGATCCCAGCTTGGGGATAGGACTGGGACAGGCGGTAACAGACATAGGCTTGGTGGTAGGGGATGGGGAAGGAAGCATGGGGCCCTTGGAAGCAGCACAGTGGCCAGAGAGCTACAGGGCTGAGCCTGCACCTTTGGTTCTGGGAGGGGGCTGGGCCCCTTACCCAGGTGTCATCCCTGAGAGTAGAAGACTCAGCCACCCCGGGAAGGAGGTGCTGGGGGAAAAGTAGTGACGGCTGTCTCCTTAGCCCTAAGCCTGCTGAGAGCAAACTCCATCCCAAGTCCCCAGTCCTCAGGTGTCCTGGATGTCCCTAACGTCCCTGAGGGGTGCCTCATCCAGGACGCTGTGCACTTGCTCCAGATTCTCTGCCTGGCGGATCCGTTCTAGGCGCATCTGTAGGGATGAGTGAAGGATGCAGAGGACCACCCTACCTCTCCCACCTAATGGTGGACTCAGAGGAAAAGGGTCCTAAGAGAACAGCCTATGGAAGTCTGGGAGGGCTGACCACTGGTGGGGTATTCACACCATACATCACACACCTGTGAGCACCAGGCCCAGTGCTGAGGCCTTCTTATGACTAAGACTGCACAAAAAAGACTTTCTCGGAGCCTTGATTCAGAGATAGGCCATACCAGTCCCAGGAAGAGAAGGAAGTGTGTCCCATTGGGGGACTGGTGTCATGCAGCCTGGTGGGGAAGGGACAGGCCATACCTGCAGGGCCTGGGACAGACGTACGAAATCCCGCTGCACCTGCTCACTGGTCTCCAGCTCCGCCTGCAGCCGCAGCACCTTGGCCCTCTGTTCTGAGATGAGGTCGGTCAGTGGAGCCTGAGGAACAGGATGCTGAGCTGGGGCCAGACGGGAGGCCCGTGGCCAAAGGAATGGGATGTCTGGACATGGCAAGCCCCTTTGATACCACCCACAACTCTGACCTCCTCTGGCTGTCTGGAGGCGGGTGATGGCCTTGGTGCTTCCTGTCGCCCAGCCTGAGGGAGGGAGACATACAGGGCAGGAAGGGCCGGTGGGTCGGTGTCTCCGCCATACTGCAGTCATCCGCCATCACCCCAGATCAGCCCTGAGAACTCACCTTGCTTTGTTCCTGCTGGACTCGCTCTAGCTCTGTCCTCAGGCTGCACAGTGAAGCTGGCAAGTCAGGTATAGGGGCAAGTGTCAGGCCCGCACCTGTGCCCCTCCCCATCCTCCACCCCCCCAGCAGGCTCCAGCCCATACTCACCCTCTAACACCTCTGTGTGGAGAGGAAAGAAAGAGGGCAGGGTGAGTTCTCATGTCTGGTCCCCATGGGGAGAGGGGAGTGGGGGCCTATCTCCGCCTGCCTCACCTGTCTCCTCCCGCTGCACCCTCAACTGCCCCTCCAGGCTGGCCCTGGTTGCTGTTTCCTCCTCCAGTGCCTCCCGTAACGTTACAATCTCAATGCGCAGGCGTTCAGCCTCATGCTCCCAGGCTTGCTGACGAACCCGCGTCTCCTGCCGCGTGCATCGCACCAGCTGCTGTAGCTCCTAGAAGGTATAGAAGTCATAACTGGATGCAGGGCAGGATGACAATGGCCACTGGGCAGGTGGGGGTCATGGGAAGCAAGGCAGGAGGAGGAGGAGAAAGGGGAAGAGAAAGGAAGGGAGGAAGGAAACATGATGGGCAGCAACCCCAATGCCCATCATAGGAAGAACGAATAAAACCCTGTGGGCCAGCAGTGGCCATTAAACACAGTGGAAATGAACAGCAACAGCCACACACCACAGTGAGGGACTCTAGGCAATGGTGCTGAGTGAAAGTTCCAGAAGGTCATCTATAGCAAGATACCCTCTTAAAACAGTGAAGCACACCATTGTTCAGGCGTGCATATACACATGTATAAGGAACTCCTTGCAGCGCACTGGTTATGAGTTGGGCTGCTAACCTCAAGGTCAGCAATTCGAAACTACCAGCTATTACGTGGGAGAAAGATGAGGCTTTCTGCTCCCATGAAGATTTACAGCCTCGGAAACCCTGTACAGGGTCGCTCTGAGTCAGAACTGACTCTATGGCACACCACAACCACCACCATATACACGTGTAACCCCAAGTACACTAAAAACGCGGCAAGGGGGCCACTAAATGAGAGCTCGGGTGCACACAAGTTGAAGCAAGTTCCAGTTTCCCAGTGAGGAAGAGTTCAAAGTGTTCTTCAACTTTTCAATAAATTATTAATTATTAATGAACTATGCTAACAAGGGACTCCTGGTGTGGTGCTGAACTTTGATCCACAAGGTTGGCAGTTCAAATCCACCAGTGGTTCCTCAGAAACCCTATACGGTGTCACTATGAGTCAGAATCAACTCAACAACACTTCACAACAACAGCATTAACAATAAATTTAGGCCAACGAAGACCAATGAGAACACCGTTTCATGAACCACACATTCAATGTAGTGGATCTGATGTCACTGATGTCACTTAAAAATAACCAACCAACCAAATGACTGATTCTTTTGAGTCAAGCATTCTGTTAACGTGCCAATGCTGGGAAGGGGGTGCGGTCCCATTTTATAGGCGAGGAAGCTGAGCCTTACAGACAGGGAGTGATGCAGCTGAGACATGGTCGGTCAATCAGGCGAACACTGCACTGTCCCAGAGAGGAAGGCCTGACAGCATCTCCCGCACTCATTCTCCTTACCGATACTGAGCCCGGCAGTGCCTCTTTCCCATTGTCTTCCTGCGTCAGGCCTTGGGAGCCTCCTGATGGAGGCTGCTCTGCCCGGAGCCCTTGGTTCTCCTCATTCAGCCGCTTCACTTCATGACTCAGGCACTTATGGGAGGTGACCAGCTCTGCCTATGGAGGGGCAGTTAGCAGAGGTGATGAGGGGGACAGGGTGTCTATTTCCCTATGAGATCAAATCCTGGACCCTGCCAGCCATGACTGACAGATGGAGCACCCACGCCTTCCTTATCTACCAAGAAAGGACAACATCCTGTCTTAAGTCTCAGTCACCAAGTGTGTTTCCACCCTGCCCCACTGATAAGAGCTTGCACCCTGGCAGCCCAGAGGCCATATCTGGCATTTTAGTTGGTCCACATGGTTTTTAAATAAACTTCTTGCCAACTTTAAAACTTGGACATCATATAAATATCCAGATTTCTAGCTTCCCTTGAAAGCCCAGACAATCTGGCTGTGTGCAGCTTGTGTTCTGCAGGCAAGGATCAGGGGAGCCCTCTCCAGTCAGGCCCCAGCTCCCCGGCTCGCTCGCAGTGGTTCTCAACACTCGTGGCTTCACAGCTGGTCTGGCTCAACCATTCACCTCTGCCCACAGGTGTCTTTGAGCCCCAACTTTCACACTCTCAGCATTTCACCCTCCTGAATCTGAAAACTAGCTCCCCTTATCTCCATTCTAAGGACTGAGGCCCCAAGTCTGTGAGTCTGGGGCTCAAGCCCCCACCAACCACAGCACCAAGCTGCCCTGGCAGCCCCTTAACCCATTAAGTACCAACTCCAGGGTATAGCTGGAGTAGTGAAGGGTTCTCAATTTTCCATGTGTGTTCCCCACCCCTACCCCCTCAATGTCCAGATTCCTGTCAGACTGCACTCCTGGCCTGCTCCTCACCATCTGTAGCTGAACCCGTTCTTGGGCCTGGCTCATGGTCCCCTGCAGGGTCCGCAGCAGCTGCTCTGAGTTCTGGACTTGGGCCAGGAGCACCTGCATCTGTGGGTGGAAAGAAGATGAGGGTGAAGCCAGGAGCAACCCCCAAGAGAAGGCAGGGAATAAGAGGGTGTGCAGGGGCCAGAGCTGAGCTGGGACCCACCTGCTTAGTACAATCCTCATTGCTGCGTGTCAGGCCTTCTTGTAGCTCATCCCGCTCACGGCTCAGACTCTCGAGGTCCTTCTGCAGCTGCCGCCTCTGCCACAGAGCCCTGGCCTCAGCCTCCATTTCCCCAGCTTTGGCCTCCCCACCTTCCTGCCTCTTATCCATTTTCATGCGTCTTTTGTCTAGAGTCTTCCATACAACACTTCAGGCCAAACACCCAGGAACTAATTTAGCCTCACTGACTTCCTTGTCCTTCATTCCCCATTTGGCAGGCCCATGACGCCTGTCCTCCCTGAATGCTCCTCTTCCCCTGTGCACCTCCCTCCCCTCTGGGGCCTTCCGAATTCTCAGACAAACTGTGGTCTATCCATCCTCAGGGCCTTGGATTTCTCCCTGCAGTTCCTCTGCCCCTGAACTTCAAAGAATGTCTCCTTTTCATCCTGCGGCGGGTGCTAGCTCCAGCCCTTGCCAGTCTCCACCCCGGGACCATACTCTGTCATCTTCTGAGCCTATCACTCTGTGACATTATTCTCCTCAGGTGTCCATGTGCATGTTCAAGTCTGGTTCCCTTCCCTAGGAGGAAGCTCTAACAAAGTAGGAGCTGCCCTTCTTCACTGGGGTCTCACCAGTAGGCACTTACTAAGTGCCTGGAGAAGGGAGACATGGACAGACCAGACCTCACCTCTATCTGCAGCTGCTCCCACTGGTTGTCTGGGACAAGCTGGTAGCCAGGAGGGGGCAGGTAGATGCCCTCAGGGACCAGGGTGCCCGTGGATACCAGGGAGGCTGTCTCTTCCTGCTCAGGGCTCAGGCCCTGGCGACCATGGGGTAGGGAAGTGCTGCTGCTGGCCCCGCCGCCAAGGGAGAAGGAGGAGATGGAGGCACTGTCGTCACAGTTGTGGGCAAAGGCCTCAGCTGCTGCACCCCCGTCTCCACTCAGCTCCTCCAAAGGCTCCAGTGGGGGAGACGGGTCCCGGGACAAGGACAGCAACTCCGTGGAGCCGTGCAGGGAAGGGGGTTGCCGGGGCCGTCTCTAGGGGAGAAGAGGTAGGGACGAGGCTGGGGGATTGGGTTCCTGCAACAACCCTTGCTCCCTCCAGGCCCTGGCGGCCCCTCACTTGGATCTCGTGAATCAGCTCTTCCGCCCTCAGCAGCTTCGCCTTCAGCTCCTCGATCTCCTGCTCCATGGGCAGTACAATCTCCCGCAGTTTCTCTGAGTCCTCGTGGGCCTGGGAACATGGGGTCGGCAGCGACAATCCCCTCTCCTAACTGCTGGACCCTCAGGTCTGCATAGTGCTCACTCTCCAAACACATCAGCTCTTCTCGTCCTTGCAAGAAGGCAGCTTCCCACCCCATCCCATTATAGAGATCAGAAAACAGAGGCTCTTAGAGATTACAGGAGTCCTGGTGTGGTGCTGTAGGATAAGCACTGGACCATAAGGTCAGTTTGAACCACAAGGTCAGCGGTTCAAACTCATCAGCCGCTTCTCTGAAACAGTACACATGATTGCTATGAGTTGGAACTGACTCAATGGCACCTAACAACAAGAGATGAGACATGGCCTAGGCCACTTGACAGGTAAAGAAGCAAAGGTCACAACTTGCTCACGCTTTTTTCCCCCAACATTCATTTCCCTTTTTTTGGTCATAAAATCTCACATTTTAGTTAGTCACATGGCCTCAATTCTAGAACACCATCCCCATTTCTCAGCTTCCCCTGCAGCTAAATGTGGCCATATGATGAGGTTCCGGTTCATGAGATATAAGCAGATGTGCCACATGCAAGTTCCTTAAAGAGAGAGGGTCTCCTCTTCTCCTCTTTTCTTGCTGGCTGGAATGTGGGCATGAAAGCTGGCACTCCAGCAGTCATCTTGGACTATGAGGTCAAGGTTAAAACAGTAAGTAATACAGGAGAAGCCCATGCTCCCAATGACTTGCAGAGTTGTCACACCAGCCCTTGAAATGTCTACCTATGGACTTCAAGAAAAACAGAATTCTATCTTTTTTAAGCTACTGTTAGATTTTCAGTCATAAGGCCAACCCTCCTACTGCATTACCATCACATTGCTGACCATTCCTTTGGGGTCCCTTTTCAGGCTGGGAGTCCTACTAAGCCTGCAGTCAGGAGCCTCTGGATGTCTCCACTTGAACATTCCACAGGCGTCTCTAACCTTACCAGCCCAAACTGAACCAGTACACCAAGGCTGTTCCTCTTCCCACAAGCACATCCACCCAGCTGCTCAAGGCAGAATATTCCAGTTATTCCTGTCTCCTCCTTCTCTGTCATCACTACGCTCATCCGATTCATGCTTCACCTCCTGAATCACTCTCCAATCTGTCTCACCCAAATCCAGTTTAACTCTCCAAACTTCTTACGTGAACACTGGCGAGAGGCAGGATAGGCCTGCAGGGCCCCAACAAAACCTTCAGATTGTGACTGAGTTCTAGGGTACTCAGGCAGATGCTCACTGGGGGGAGAGATGGCTGGGCCAGGACCGGAATCAACCCGACTTAAGAGCTGATGTCCTTCCACAGTACCAAGTGGCTTTAATTGATCAGAGCTATTCTGTCGCTGCTCTGTATAACTGCTCCTGGAAGAACATTCTGGATGCCAGCCACGGCCACTGCGGGGAACCTGTGGGCTGAAGTTTTCCTTTGTTGGGCTCCTGTTTTTGATCTTTCTTTCTAACCAGGCAATTTACTGCATCTCAGGCCTCTGAACTTGTTTCTTCATGCATAAAATAAGGTATTAATAAATACCTATCTCCTAGGGCTGCTGGGACCATCCAACGAGATACCAATGTGTAATTGCTTTGAAAGACAATGAGTGTGATAATAATACGTACTTGCTGCTGATGTCAATAATAGCAAAACAATTACAGTAATAACCAAACCCGCTGCCATCAAGTCAGTTCCGGCTCACAGACACCCTACAGGATGGAATAAAACTGCTCTCCTGGGTTTCTGAAACCGTCTATCTTCATGGGAGCATACAGCCTCGTTTCTCCCAATGAGTGGCTGGTAGGTTTCAAGCACTGACCTTGTGGTTAAGCCACACTTAATCCATTGTATCACCAGAGATCATCGTACGTGCCAACCTTACATCGTAAACAACTGTTCATCTGGCAAACACTTAGCACAGTAAATATATGATAGGTATCACTAAGTGTTCATTTTCTTCTCTCTTAATTTTGGAGGTAAATTGACGTGCCCTAAGTGTCCCCACTAAGAACCCTGCTTCATGTGCAGCTAAGCACCCCACTGTACTGGGAACTCTGTGCTGTGTCTAGAATTAGCTCCCAAAGTGATCTGGAAACGGGACACCAGCCATCCTGCCCCACTGTCTCTGCTGGCTGCCTCAACCTCTTTCCAAATCCAGGGAGGAGGGGAGCCATCTTAGCCCCAACCTTTTCCATCTGCTTCTCCAAGGAGTCCAGGGGGTGAGCACGGGACAGCAGCTGCTTCAGCCGGCCCAGCTCCCGCTCCTTCTCCTGACAGTCCTGCTGCTGTTGCTGCCGCTCCTGCTTCAGAGAGGCGATCCGGCCTTCGTAGCTGCCGATGGAGTCTGGTGAGGCAGGAAGGGGCAGGAGAGGGAGCATCAGTGTGCAGGCCCGACCTGTGGTGAGCTGGGACTCTGCGTGCAACGACACTCTGCAAGGAATTGCTCAGAGTGGTAAAGACAGCCGCTTTTCACAGAGAGGGACCTGAACCTGAACCCCTACTTAACCTCATGGGATATGGGCCATCATTTACTTGTCTTTTGTGTGCATTTGTCCTCATGCTGCAAAAGAAAGGGTGATACTGACAATGAGGCTGTAAACGGATTAAATGAGATGAATGTGTATATTCTGGTATACAGTCAATGTTTAACACATAGCACCTACTCCTATTCACAAGTACCAATCACAATTGTTATTGAATTATAGCAATAAAGATTCACTTTTGACCAGACACTGAGTTAGACTCTGGAAATAGAAAAATCAATCCCAAGCAGACCCAGCCACCAGGAGCTCAGGATCCAACGGAGAAGGCAGTGGTGGAAATCGTTAAAGTGCAATGTGAGGAGAGCTGTATAATGACCTGGCCTGGGCACATGGACTCCACAGGGAGGACATGCCAGGTGGCCAGGGAGGGAAAGCATAGGAAGGACCAAAGGTTTGAAGGTGGGACAGTGGCTGGTGTGTTTGGGACACGGTGGGAGAACCCAAGTGAAGGTGCTCAAAGACAGATGACGGGCACTCGGGAGAGAGAGGGTGGCACTAACTGCCACTCAAAGGAGTTTGGAATTTATTCTGTATGTCATTGGGAAGTGGCAGCGATACTAGTTGGAACATGGACATTATTGGTCAAACGTGGTCATTATTTGCTTAGCTGTTTATGTTAAAGTGTACTAACATTGGGAATATAGGTTTTGCTGCCAGACTGCCTGGGTTCAAATCTTCTGCCACTTTCTGGCTGTGTGACCATAGGTAAGTTATTTACCTTTCTGGGCCTTACAGACAACTCAGAAAAATGGAGACAATCATTCCTACATCATAATTTATTATGAAGATTAAATACTTGTACCGTGCTTGGCATATAGCACGTACTCAACACTGCTCTTTATTTTCTTATATAGTAGAGTTAGAGTTTCCTTTAGAATACATTTACATTAAGTTTTAAGAAAGTAGGTCTATTTTAAAGAATAAATAGTAAGTACATAACAGGCTACAGCACACGAGGGTCAGACATGAGGCTACCACATATGAGGGTTACACAGGTAGATGCCTGACATATGGGCAATTTGGCCCCAAAGCAGTCTGCAGCAGGAAAGATTTTTAGAAAGGGAAATGACATGGTGAGATGGGAATTTTAGGAAGTTTACTTTTCAAGTCATTATCATGGAAAAAGGGCTGGGGAGCTAACTGTACATGTCCAGTACCGTGGAGGAAGAGACGGGGTGAGACGTGGATGCAGGGGGTGTTGGAGAAAAATAAAGAAACCGCAGGTGTAGCCTCAAGTCTCATGATGAATGGGCTCAGGGCTGGGTGTGAAGCCTATAGGGCCAGACTAAAATGAGGCTGGTTCACGGAACTGAGAAGAGCACTGCTCATCTTCAGGGCTGACCAATCAACAGCCAGGGACAAGAACACACTGGGTCCAGGGAGCAGCGATGCTCAGAGCTAAACTTAGCTGTAACTGGCAGCCTGCTGCGGCACATGAGGGGCCCCTAGCAAATGGGAGGGCTCCCACTCCTCTACTGACCTACCCTGGTAATGTTTGGCTGAAGGCTTTCTTGTTCCCACGCCCTCGTATGGGGCTGACGGGCAGAGTACAGGGGAAGCTCCCTCACCTTTCAGGATGGCTTGCAGAGAGGCCACCTCTTCTTGGCACTGCCGCCGCACTGCTGCCACGGCCTCGGCCTTCGTGCTCTCGCTTACCTCCGCCACTGCCTTCATGGTCTCCATTTCGGCCAGGGCGCCCGCCAGCTCGGCTCGCAGTCTGCAGAGCTCCCCGGATTCGGGCTCAGCCTTTGCCCCCTTTTGGGACTGGGGGTCCAGTGCTGTGGGGGGCAAGGATCAACCTCTCCTTTCATCACTTCCCAGATCCCAAACCTCCCTGGCAAGTCTGTACCTTGCTAACTAGGACTGGGGCCAGAGTGCCCCTACATTCACCTGGCTCCACCCCCTCACCTGCCCCGCCCCTTCCGAACTAGCTCCACCGGTTACCCCAAGCCCCGCCTCTTCTTGGCTTCTACGTTCACAGAATTCCCTCCATTTTCTAATGACTTGGCCCCTCCCTTCTGATGGCCCCACCCCCTCTGTCTACCTGGTCCCGCCCCTACCCTCAAAGGGCTGCACCTCTTGTCACCTGCCCTACCTTTAGAATTGTCAGGCCACGCCCCCTACGCCAGGGGCTCCAGGCCCCGCCTTCCTTCTTTCCCGGCGGCGTGGCCCCTCCCCTCTCGCCCGGCTCCCCTCACCAACCCCTCTACGCCGGCTGCCGAACTCAGACCCTTCGCTGGCTTCACCGCCTCTAGCATGCATGGACGCACCCTCACGTACCGACCCCCGGCTGCCGCTGGCCATCATCACCCGCAGCCGCCGACGCAGCTGCCGCCATCGCTTCTGTGCAAACGGCGGATTCCCGCACTCCCTAGTGACCGCGCTCACCGCTTCCGGGTCCTTTCGGTTGTTTCCGGATCCGTTCGGCTGTTTCCGGATCGGTCCCGGGCTCGGACGGAGACCGGAGATGGCGGGGAGGAGTGCGGGTCCTGAGCCGAAGATCCGCTCCAGGTCCCGCCCCAGCCCCACCTCCTTTCCCAGCCGCGCTCTGCGTAGAGGACGCCTGCCCTTCAAACCTCAAAGACGTGCACTCTTCAAAGGCCCCTACTAGAGTCTCCTCGTGACCTTGGAAGTTCGGTTCAAATTACACCTCCTCCAGGACTCCTGCCAATCTCAGCTAACGGAGGGCGAAGCTCGCCTTTGATCGGCCCTTGCCTGCCTTTCCGCTCACGTTACAGGAATTGAGACTGGGCCCTCCCTGCGCCTCCGCCCTCGTGCTGCGTCCCTTGGGCATGGCTGAGGCGGCTTCGTTTTCCTCGGTGCGTCTGAGGACCCGCTCCCTTCTCCCCTCCCGCCCTGTTGCTGTCCACCAGTTGTAGAAGCGGAAATTTCCACGTTCTCACCGCATTCTGAGATCCAACCAGTCACCTCTTCCTCCTAATCCCTCTCTCCTCACAGACCCCTTCTCTTTCCCTGACCAGTACCCTTAAGTCGAACTCTCATTATCTGCGCCTCCCCATCCAAGAGCCCACCTGATGTCTTCCCCCTGGACGAAAAATCTGGATTCACCTCTCCCGAATCTGTTTATCCCTTTGGTAAAGAACACTTTGGGCTGCTGACCTCAAGTTCGGCAGTTGGAATCCACCAGCCCATCTGTGCGAGAAAAGTAAAGCTTTCTGTTCCATAAAATGTACGGCCTCTCGTGGGAATCGACTGGATGGTACACAGTCACCGCCACCACCACAGGACGACACCCCAGGCACCTAGAAGCCCCTCTTGATTCTTCTTTCCTCCTGCAAGTCCTGTATGCTCAACCTCTGATGTAGTGAATATTCTAGACGGTGTCTGTCCGTTTTTCTCCATCTTCAGAGCTAATTCCCAGTCCCATCATCTTTCCTGAATTTCCACAAGTTTCCTAACTATTCGCCTCTTAACTTCTTTGGTTTATTCTCTGCGAGGTAACTGGAGTGACTTGTAAAACAGATGATGTCTCATTCATGCTTAAGCCAATATGAACTACATCCCCAGGTCAATCCAATATGAAAAGGGAAGAACATGAACAGACATTTCGCTGATGTCACAGTTTGGAGTTGTAGGATAAGCACTGGACTGCTAACCACATGGCTCAAACCCACCAGTCGCTCCTTGGAAACCCTATGATGAGTTATGATGACTTGGAATCTACTAGATGGCACACAACAATGTGCTCCACCATATTCATCAGGGAACAGACACATTTTATTTAGCAAGAAGGCTCTAACTAGCATGCCTGGCAACCAGAAAACCAATGAAGGAGAGCAGAGAGATTTTGTTGAATGAAAGGCAAATGAAGGTCCTGCCACAGTGTTCTTTCTAGTCCCCCAAGCCCCACTCTTCCTCTCTTAGCTGCCTCAACCCAGACAAAGGGAAGTGGGGCCCTGCCACCTGGAGGGTCCCCTGGGGTTTGCTTGGGGCAAACAGGAAGCCACAGGTCAGTAAGACAGCTCTGGGAATCAGCAACTGAGAAAGCAGTTCTCTGTGCCCCTGGATCTTTTCCTTGAGTTCCTGCAGCAGGGAAAACCACAGAAACATACTCACACAGATAAAGAGAGAGGGACTGACAGAGACCAAGCAAAGAGGGGAGAGCAGATTCAGGAGTCCTGGGTTCACCAGCTCAATGTGTGGTCATGGACAACACCCTACCTTTCTCTGGACCTCAATTTTCACATTTCTAAATGGGCTCCTTCCATACTGAAGTAAGGGCTTTCTGGGGAGGAACTGGGAGAAAAAGAGGCACTAATGATCAGTCATTTCTAAGGACCCACACAGGCACCTGCCAAGCCAGCTTTATGTATGTTGACTGATTTCTCCACAGAACAATATATGGGGTAGAGTCTCTCTTATTATCACCTCCAGTTTATGGATAAGGAGACTTGTTTTGAACCCAGTCAGTCTGGCTTGAATCTGAGTCTTAACCATGCTGTCTCTCATTACCTGGGGGCTACTATGTGCTGTGGGTTAATGCACCAGACTGCAAAGCTGTTTGAACTGCACGGTCGGCTGTTTAAGCTCACTAGCTGCTCCTCAGAAACCCTATACAGGGTTGCTATGGGTCGGAACTGACTCGACGGCACTTCACAACAACAACAACTGTGTGCTGGGCACCGAGCTAAAAAGGCCTCATGTACATTGTCCTGTTTAATCTTCAGAAACAAACAAAAATATTAGTATTCCCAGTTTACCAAGAAGGAAGCTGGGTCTTAGATGAAATACTTTTTAAATTAGCTAAACAGTGGAGGTAGAGGATTCAAAGTTAGATCACCCAGACCCCAAAGTGTGTGTGACAGAGCTGTTATGTGGACGTGAAAGGAGGCCAAGAAACCTTTGTTGAAGGATGAATGGGGTGTGTGTGAAAGGAAATGGATTTGACCCTGGTGTTGAGAGAAGCCTGGGGAAGAATGGACCCACTAAGGCTGAACGCAAATGCTTATTGGGTGCCTGTGTGGCACTGTGGGTTAATGCACTGGACTGCAAGGTTGGTTTGAGCTGCAAGGTCCGCAGTTCAAGCTCGCCAGCTGCTCCTTGGAAACCCTATACAGGGTCACTATGAGTTGGAACTGACTCCATGACAAGTATGTGCTAAGCACTGTTGGCGCAGTGGACATACACTGGTGAGCAAGACCGCATCTCTGTTGCAAGAGGTTTATATTCTAATAGGGAAACAGAAAGTTAGCAAGTTCATAAGTGCACAAATAGGGTCAGTTCACAAAGTGGTACCCGGGGATGGAAATAAAACAATGTAGCACTAGGGAGGTGAACTTTGTGGGGTGGGGGTGGTGCTTGGGAAAGGGGGCCTGAGGCATGACCACCCCTTCCTCCCTAGGGGACCTCCCACCCGCCCACACAGACAACCATGGTTCAGTGCTCCCCCTAGGCCCTTGTCTGCCCCAGCATCCCCTGCGCCACCCTGCGCCGGGAAGTTGGGCGCCCCGGGGAGCCTGGCCACCATGCCACCTCCTCTCCTTCTTTTTTCTCTCTTTTTCCTTATTCCGGAGGGAGTCAGGCCCCAGAAACAAATGGTGGTGACTGTTGAAGGTATGTCCGAAAGGCATAGAGGGACGGGGTGGGGACTGGAACCCTGAGTGCCCTGGCCAAGTGACTTACCCTTTTTGGGCCTCCATTTTCTAACTTCTTAGATTCAAGAACGGGTTGGAAGGACTCTGAGGGCTCATCATACCCTTAGCTTGTGGGGTCCTTGAGTTTAGGTCCCAGTATGAGGAGAGAAGGAGGGCTTGGGGCTTCTCTTGATTTCTCTCCACAGAAGGAGATGACGCCATGCTGACGTGCCTCAAGGAAACTTTAGATGAGCCCCTTGAACCCCTGGCCTGGTATCGAGGGTCCCAGCCAGTGCCCTTCTTAGAGCTGAGCCTGGGGCTACCTGGCCTGGGTGTCCAAGTGGGCCCCCTGGGCATCCTGCTGCTCATCTTCAACGTCTCGGACCAGATGGGGGGCTTCTACCTCTGCCAGCCAGGGCCTCCTTCTGAGCAGGCTTGGCAGCCTGGCTGGACAGTCAGCGTGGAGGGCAGTGGTGAGGTCCAGGCCCAGCAGGGGACTGGGAGAGGAAAGGGAGGTTTGCTGTGGATTCGGGAGATCTAGGGGCCAAAATTGAACTGGAGGGAGGGGTTGAGGGGGCAGTCATATAACAGAGAAGCAGGGAGCCAGCTGTACCACATCTTTTTATCTCTCTTTTCTCTTTTACTCTTAGTCTCTGTTTCTCTTTCCTGACTCTCTGGGGTTTTGTCTTTGTCTTTTTGCATCTCTGTATAAGCATTGGACTACTAGCCAAAATGTCAGTGGCACAAGCCCACCAGCCGCTCCTTGGAAACCCTACACAGGGTCACCATGAGTCGGAACTGACTTGACAATGCACAACACCAACAATCCCTCTCTTAAATGTTGATTGGTTCTGGGTCTTTTCCTAGGGGAAATATTCAGGTGGAATGCTTCAGACCTAGATGGCCTAGGCTGTGTCCTGGGGAACATGTCCTCAGAGGTCCCCAGGCCCTCCTCTAGTTCCCCCACCAGCTCCCAGGTGTACGTGTGGGACAAAGATCATCCTGAGCTCTGGGAGGCAGACTCTGCATGTGTCCCACCTCGGGGCAGTCCAAACCGGAGCCTGGACCAAGGTAAGGTAACAGAAGCTTGGGGCGATGCCAGGAAGTGTAGGCAGGGGCTGGGGGAAGGGATTTGGAGTTGGAGGGCTTACAGAGGATGGAACTGCAAGAACTAGGCCTTCCTAGCTTTGCCTCTCCCTGCCTTAGACCTCACCGTGGCCCCCGGCTCCATCCTCTGGTTACCCTGTGGGGTGCCTCCCACCTCTGTGACCAGAGGCCCCATCTCCTGGACTTATGTGCACCCCAAGAAGCTTGAAGTCTCATTGATAAGCCTAGACCTGAAGAATGAGTACCCTGCCAGAGAGATGTGGGTGCAGGGGACCCTCTGGGGAGGGACTTCTCTGTTGCTACCCCAGGTCACAGTTCAAGATGCTGACATCTATCACTGTCACCATGGCAACGTGACCTTGGAGATTCAGCTGAAAGTCACTGCCAGGCCAGGTAGGGAGTTTTGTCCAATTGTGGTACATCTGGGTGAAGCTAAAAGGAATTGGAAGCTAGTCAGCTTTGGTCTCCTCACCTGAGAGGTGTCTCCTGAGGGTGTAGTTCACCATTTCTCATTCACTGTTTGTGCACCTCAGTTTACAGTGGGTTTGCTATCTATTATTGATCAGGTGGTATAGGAGTTGGTATTGGTTCTTGCCTAGTTGGGCTATATGGGCACAGTTTCTTCCCCTGTTGGGTGAGAAAGAGGAGAAACACTCCATTTCCTGTTGCCTGTGGGAATCTGCTCTGCCAGAACACCTTTCTCACCATGTCTGCTCAGCTTCTCCTCCCAGCAAACACTCAGTCCACATCTCTAACCTTTCCTCTGAAGTTCGGGGTTCCAGGATTTTTATCTGTCTGCTTCATTTGGTCTCTCCTGTCTTTGTTGTAGAGTGTCTGTGTAGGTCTGCCCAGTCCGCCATCTTGCCGAAAATCCCCATTCTGTTTCTTTAATACAATCACACTAAGCCATAATTCTCAAGTTCAGCCTCAACTTGGCTTCACAATGTGCCAAATCCCAACTCTAATCTTGTGAATTTAACTCTGCCCTTGACTTTGAACATGTCTGTCCTTAACTGCAGCATGAAGCTAATGCTTATGTTCCCCAATGTTAATTGCCTCTGACTACAGTCAAGGTTAGTTCATGGTCTGTTCAATAGGTACTGCTCCAGCCTCTGGCCAATCCCTGTTTTTCTGGGATGTAACTCCTCACATATGGAGGGAGGAGAATCCTCTCCATAGCTTAAGACTTCAAAGATCACTGTCTTGCCCCTGACTCCCAGATTTATGCCCTTTGAGATCTTGAGGCTGAGAAGTAAGATGCCAGTCCAGGGTCCTTGTCTGACCGTTCCCTTCCTCTAAACAGTATGGCACTGGCTGCTGAAGGCTGGTGGCTGGAAGGTACTAGTTGTGACTGTGGTTTATCTGATCATCTGCCTGGGTTCCCTGGTGGGCTTTCTTCATCTTCAAAGAGGTGAGTCATGCCCAAACCCTACTCATAGCTTCCTCAGGCTAAACCCATACTAGCTAATCTGACAACTCCCCCTCAACTCCCACCAGCCCTGATCCTGAGGAGGAAGAGAAAGCGAATGACTGACCCCACCAGGAGGTAATGCAGAAGACAAGTTGTCCTCCCCACCCCCACCCCCCAGCATGCCAATTTCACGTTATGTTTTTATTGTTTGCCCAGGGAGTCTTCCCTCCATTTCTGCCAATTGAAATAACTGCCCAACCTTCAAAGTTCTGCAAAACTGCCTTGATGAGCAGTATGGGCAGCTGCCTCTGTAGGTTGTTCCAATATTCAATAAAAACCCACTGCCATCAAGTGGATTCGGACTCAGAGTGATCCTGTGTAGCGTTTCTGATACTGTAAATCTTGATGGGAGCAGACAGCTTCATCATTTCTCCCTCTGAACATGCCGCTCGGTCGTTTGAAGCCGAACACCTAACACATAGCGCTACCAGGACTCCCAGCACAGAGGAGCTAATGACAAGTGGCCACGGAAACCTCAGAGAGGGTAGCTATGAGTCGGAACCAACTCGACGGCACTTAACAACTATGATGTTTTAACTTATGAGGGTCTCGCTTAAATCTTAGTGTAGCCCTAGCTTCCATCCCATTCCCCGGCCCCCAGCCAGGCCTGGCCTTAGAGTGTAAGTCCCCTTCCCCTACCAGGTTCTTCAAAGTGACACCTCCCCTGGGAAATGGACCCCAGAGCCAGTACGGGAACGTGCTGTCCCTGCCCGCGACTACCTCCACCACAGGTAGGCTTCGGATCCAGCCCCGCCCCTCCAGCCTACAGTTGTAGCCCAGAGCTGGAGCCGACCGACCAACCGTATGCCTCACCCCTCCAATCCTCTGAGCTCTAAGCCTTCTCCCCAAGCTCGGAGCTCCTCCTTCCGAATACTGAGACCGCCCAGATTAGATCCCTGCCTCCAAGATTCATAACTCAGCCCCCAGGTTTCAAAGTCTCTAGTCTAGTGGTGAGAACCAAATCTCACCCTAGAACTTGAGGCCACGCCCCAAATTTAGATCATGGCCTCACGACTCAAAGACTTGGACCTAGCCCCAGAGTCCGTCTCCAGAACCTGAAGCATCCTCTCCCCTGCTCCTGGCCCGCAGACCCTGGAGCTGGAAAGTCTGCGTCTTTTCTGACCCCTCCCCTCCCCTTACAACATCCCTCTCTCCAGGACGTGGTCAGCGGTGGGCTGCAGGCCTAGGGGTCGCTGCCCCGCCGTATGGAAAACCTCACAACGACTACCGTGAGACTGAAATCTCGACGCCTGGGAGCCCACTGGAAACTGGTAAGAGAGGGGGTCGTTACTGACACGGTGTGTGTGTGTGGAGTTGGAGAATCCCGTGGCAGGAACAGTGGACAGGGACGGTAACTCAGATCCCCAACCTCCGCCCCAGACCTGAAAGAGGAAGGGGAGTCCTATGAGGAGCCAGACAGTGAGAAAGCCTCGGGATCCTATGAGAACCACTCCAACACCTTTGGGCAGGACCAACTCTCCCAGGGTAAGTCTGTCCTCCCTTATCTCCTCAGTGGTGGGTTGTGGGCCCTCGATGAACGCTCCCTCCTTCTTATCAGATGGCAGCAACTATGAGAATCCTGAGGAAGGGACCCTGGCTTCGGAGGATGAGGACTCCTTCTCCAGCGGTAATTTGGAGACTTCCCAGGGCCTTGGGAGGAGTCCCAGGGCTGTGGAGACCCCAGGGCAGGAGTGGTCCCTGGAGTTCTTTTTTTCCCATCAGTATCCGAGTCTTATGAGAATGAGGATGAAGAGCTGGCCAGGCCAGTAACCAGGACAGTAGGTGTGTGTGAGGATGGTAACATTCCTGGGTGGGAAGGGGCATGAGGGGAGGAATTGGAGACCAGCAGCAATGGTCACTTTCTTCTTCCCATTCTAGGCTTCCTGAGCTCTCATGGGACTGTGTGGGACGCCAGCAGGGAGGCAACCTCTCTGGGTGAGAGATGCTTGGCACTGCCTACCTTGCCCAGCTGGGACTGACCTGGCCTCAACTCTGACCCCCAACACAACCTTGACATTGGCTCTGACCTCAGATCCAAATCCAATTCTGGCCTTAGATGTGACTCCTCACTAACCTCAACCCCAGTATTTATCCAACCCTAATCATGATGTTTCGTTCTGCTGTGCATGGGGTCGCTATGAGTTGGTTCTGACTCGATGGCACCTGACAACAACAACAACAATCATGATGCGGAACCCACTCCACGGCACATAACAACAACAACAAATCATGATTGTGAACACTGATCCCAATCCAATTCCAACCCTTACTTTGACTTTCACCCCAAGCCAGCCCAATGCAGACTTGAACTTTCACCCCAGCTCTCTACAATCTCATCAAGACTCTAATTTTGTCTCCTAGTTTTGATCTTGGCCGTTTCCTATGTGTAGCACTGTGGGTTAATCTGCTGGACTGCAAAGTCGGTTTGAACCGCAAGGTTGATGGTTCAAGCTTACCAGTTGCTCCTCGGAAACCCTATACAGGGTTGCTATGGATTGGAAAAGATTCAGCGACACTTAATATCAACAACATGCTTTAATCTAGTACACACCTGACCATCCTTGCGGCTGACCAGGGTCCTGAATCTGATGCTAACCCTAGTTCCACCTTCCTAGTGCAGTGTGGATTAAGATACCCTCCTTCCTCCACCCCTCAAGTCTCCCTCCTTACCTTACCTAAGGTTGCACTCTCCCTGTCCATGTCTGCCCCTCCCCCCCACCTGTCCCTCCATAGCTCCTGGACCTCCAATTCTCCATTTCCTGTCCAAGCAGGATCCCAGTCTTATGAAGATATGAGAGGGATCCTATATGCTGCCCCCCAGCTCCGCTTCCCTCGGGCCCAGCCTGGCCCCAGTTATGAAGAAGGTGGGTGCTTCTGCCACTGCCTCTTATGTGTTCTCTGATGTTGGCTTCCCCTCCCAGACTACTTCCAGCCCTACCTTGGTGTCATTCCCTCCTGGTCCTATCTAGATGCAGACTCCTATGAGAATATGGATAATCCTGATGGGCCAGAGCCAGCATGGGAAAGAGGAGGCCACATGGGGACTTGGAGCACCAGGTGACCCCTCCAGGTCAGGTGAGCTGGCAACTGCCCTCTAAGGGAAGGAGAGAAGAAAGGAGATGAGCAAGGATAGAAGTGGCTGCTGGCTTTCAGGGAAGGAGAGGTGAAGGGGTCCCAGGGCCTGATGGGAAGGGGAAGGGCTCCTGGACCTTTACCCCATCGCCATTTCTTCTACACAGGCTTCTGTGATCCACATCTAACTCTGAAATCTGGGAATCCCAAGCAACCTCTGGAGTAACTCAGCTCAGAATGTGTGTATGTGTTCTTGTGTGTGTGTTTGTGTGTGTGTGTGTGTGTGTTTATACTCAAGTGAAACTTCCGGTCCTCTCCCCTCTCCCCAAATAAACTCAGTGAACTCTTCCAATCCTATGAAGTAATGCGCTTGTGTGGGAGGGGAAGGAAAGGTGAGTGTTGGTGCATCCCTATCCCCTCTCAACTACAGTGGGTACAACCCTTTCCCTCCTGACAGCCTGGATACAACCCATTTCCCCAACATGCCTGTCACCCACCCAGTTCTTCACCATCTGCCACCCTCCCACCATCCAGTCAGTCTGGCACTGTTCATTCAGCAGTTGTGTGCTGGGGATTTAGTGAAGAAGAGGCAATCCAATCTAGTGGAAACCTCTCAGTACTGACATTTATTAAGCACTTACTATAGTGTAGGAGTCCTGGTGTGGCGCTGTGGGCTAATGCGTCAGACTGCAAAGTCGTTTGAACTGCAGCGTCAGTGGTTCAGGCTCACCAGCTGCTCCTTGGAAACCCCATACCGGGTCGCTATGGGTCGGAATCAACTGGACAGCACTTAACAACAACAACAACATAGTGTAAGCATATCAATGAGCTCATTTTATCCTTACAATGACCTCACAAGGTTATTGGACACTTACTAGGTACCACGATTGCTTAGAGGACTTTATGTCTATATTAACTCATTTTATCTTTACAAGTAGCTCTATGAGGTAGCTCTACAATTATTATCCCCATTTCATAGATGAGGAGACTGAGGCAGATTAGTTAAATAACCAAGTTTGCCTAGCTAATAAGTGGCAAGGTCAGGAGGACTTGAACTCAAAGCCTATACCACTTAATCTATACTAAATCAGAACTGACTCCAGAGCCCTATGCTAAGTCCTGTCCCTAGGTGTAATTTTATATGGAGAAACTGAGTCAGAGAGGCTAAGTTACCTGTCTGAGGTCATACTCAGTAAGTATTGTGCTTACTCCTTATGCAAAGGAGCTCTGGTAGCATAGTGGTTACGAGTTGGGCTGTTAACCTCAAGGTTAGTAGTTTGAAACTACCAGTTACTCCGCAGGAGAAAGATGAGTCTTTCTGCTCCTGTAAAGATTTACAACTTCAGCAACCCTATACTGGGTCTTTATGAATGAGAACCAACTCCATGGCAGGCACACCACCACCACTACTCCTTATGCAAGGAGTCCTGCTGTGGCCCTGCAGGTTAATGTACTGAACTGCAAATTCGGTTTGAACTGCAAGGTAGGTGGTTCAAACTCACCAGCTGCTCCTCAGAAACTGTATACAGGGTTGCTATGAGTCACAATCCACTGGTGGGCACTTAACAACAACAACAACTCCTTATGCAAACTGCAAGCACAACAATTTTCAGAGATAAGGGTCTTCAGTCCTTGAAGTTGCTATGTGGCAAGCTCCACCACACCCCAATTGTTGTTTCAGGTGAAGGTGGAGTCAAATCAGTCCCTGGTATTCCTGATGCCTTCTGTCAAGTCTGCTTGTCACCAGTCTCCCAGTAACAATGGCTTTCTGAAACCCTGGAGCGACTTGCCCTCATCAATGTTCCCTGCAAGTCTGAACTCTTTTTTTTTTTGTTTTTTTAAATGCAAGAGTTCTTTCTTCATAATGTCCTGTTTTTGTTTTATAGACTCTATTCCTTCCTTTCTCTATGGACTTTAAAAGTTATTGTATCTGCACAATTATTTCTTGTGACAGGCATTGTTTTAAGTTCTTTGCAGGAAGCATCTCATTTCATTATTGCAAAATCCAGTGAGGTAGCTGGTGTGGTTATGTGCTGTTAAGTCAGTCCCAACTCCTGTACAGGGTTTCTGAGGCTGTAAATCTTTACATAAGCAGAAAGCCTCATCTTTCTTCAGTGGAGGGGCTGGTGGATTCAAACTGCTTACCTTGCAGTTAGCAGCCCAACACAGAAGATAAGTGTACAAGAAGCGAAACAAACCCCAAGTAAGCTAGATTCCAAAGGAAAACCATCAAGACATATGATCAAACTTTCCAAAGCTAAAGACAGGGAAAGAATCCTGAGAGCAGCTCAGGAAAAACAAAAAGTTACCTACAAAGGAGAACCAATAAGACTAAGCCCTGATTTCTCAGCACACACCATGCAGGTGAGAAGGCAAACTCTGAAAGGAAAAAAAAAATGTCAACCACGAATCATACGTTCAGCAAAGGTGTCCCTCAAATATGATGGCAAAATCAGGATGCTTCCTGATCAACAGAAATGAAAGGCATTTGTAATGTCCAGACCAACTTTACAAAAAAATGAAAGCATGTTCTTTGGACAGAGACTCAACAACAGCAGATAACAATCTGAGATTCTCACACATGACACACTACCCAGAACCTAATCCAGATATAGTATTTAAAGTAAAATAAACCTGCAAGACTTAAAATAGGGAACTAGAGAGATCAATTTATAATGGTTTCAACTGCAGAGCAAAAAGAAGGAATAGTTTAGGTACAGAACATCCACGTAGTGAGGAAGTTAAGTAGATTTCACAATAAAAACAGACTGTTTTAAACAAGAAAAAAAAAAATAAACTACAGTGTAACCTCAAAGAAAATTCATAAACCTTTACATCAAAATAAAAAAGAGGAAAATCAGAAGATTTAGTAAACATTACTGCAAAAGAAAAGAAATCAAAAGAAAATCCACAAACACAATGAACTCAGCACAGAAAAGTATGTGGAACAAAGAACCAGCAGCACCATGTTGTTGTTATGTGCCGTAGAGTCAATTCCGACTCATAGTGAAGGGTTTCCCAGGCTGTAAATCTTTATGGGAGCAGAAAGCCTCATCTTCCTCCTGCGGAACAGCTGGTAGTTTTGAACTGCCGACCTTGAGGTTAGCAGCCCGATTCGTAACCACTAGGTTACCAAGCTCCTAGCAGCACCATACATACAGCAAAAATGACAGCAATTAATTCAGACCAACCAATAATTACCCTGAATGTAAATGAATTAAATGCAACAGTCAAGAGATAGAGCAGAAGAGATAAGAAAACAGGATCTTTCATTATGCTGTCTACAATAGACACATCAAAAAAGTGGAGACAGCCTAAGTGCCCATCTATAGAAAAATGGTTAAACAAAATTTGGTACATTCAAAGTAATGCTACACAACATTGAAAAATAATGATGAATCTTGGAAACACCTCACAACCTGAGTGAAATTAGTCAATGATAAGAGGACAAATGCTGTGTGAGATTACTGCTGTAAAATGTTAAGGAAAAAAAAGGCTTTAGTGATAAAAGAAACTTTCTAGATGGTGACAGGGGTAGGTGAGAATTATTCATGGACTCCTGGTATGGTGCTGTAGGATCAGCACTGGACTGTAAATCGCAAGGTTGACAGTTCAAACCCAGCTGCGCCTCAGATACCCTATACAAGGTTGCTATGAGTCGGAACTGACTCGATGGCATGTAACAACAACAACAGAAGGTAGACATGGATTAATATGTGTGACAGGGCAGATAATATGCAACAGGAGGGAAGTTGAAGGGGAAGGATCAAAGTAGTGGGAGACACAGGGAGGAATGCAAGAGCTAAAGTGAATAGAGGTAAATACGTAAATACTGTTAACTGTTAGTCCATGGAGGGGATTACAATCATTGTAATGAAGCAAAGTATATTATTTGCTGAATGTAAAACTGACAATCTGCTCTGTAAACCTTCACTGAATTCACAATAAAAAGTAAAAAACAAAAATCCTCACAAGTGGACCAATAGACAACATCATGTTAGATGGAGAAATGATGGACATTATCAAAGAGTTCATTTGACATGGATCCACAGTAATTACCCATGGAAGCAGTAGTCAAGAAAACAAATGCATTGCATGGACAAATTTGCTTCAAAAGAGCTCCTTAAAGGGTTAAAGAGCAAATGTGTCAATTTGAGGGCTAATATGCACCTGACCCAAGCCATGTTCTAATTTTCAGCTGCCTTGTATGCACGTGAAAGCTGGACAATGAATAGAGATGACTGTAGAAGAATTGATACATTTGAATTATGGTGTTGGTTAAGAATATTCAAAGTACCATGGACTGCCAGAAAAACAGACAAATCAGCCTTGGAGGAAGTCCAGCCAGAATGTTTCCTGGAAGCAAGGGTGGTGAGACCGGACTCATATACTTTGGACATATTTTCAGGAAGGACTAGTCCTTGGAGAAGGACATCATGCTTGGTAAAGTGGAGGGTCATCAATAAAGAGCAAGACCCCCCCTTGAAATGGACTGACTCAGGGGCTATAACAGTGGGCTCAACCTCAACTATAACAACAAGGGTGAGGATGGCAAAGGACTGGTGTGTCGTTCTGTTGTACAGAGGGAGACTGTGAGTTGGAACAGACTTGATGACGTCTTGGTGAATTCTCCCATGGCAGTGATACCATGGAAGGTTTCTTTTGACTCTTCTGTTTCTCTTTTGTGAGTGAGTCACCAGTGAGAATTCTGTGAGTTCCCTGGGCCCCACTGACTTCTCCTGGGGCCAGCTTGCTTCTGCTTCCACCGCGGCCTTACAGGTTATACAGGTTTCCAACTAGTTTATTCCTGAGTTTCTCAGAGCAGGTTTTTGCATCAGAGGTTTAGTCTAAATCCAGGTCCTTTGGTGAATCTTGGGATTCTGACTTCTCTCAGTAGACACTCACTGTCTGTTGAGTAGTCTGCTTCCATACCACTGTGGAAGGATTTTCCACAGTGCCCAGATGTGCATGGAGTTCAGTGTCAGCCCTCTGCTCTTCTTGGGGCCTCAGTCTTGACCTCTGTCCAATCCTAAGGTAGAACTAATTCTAGCATCCCTATGGACTACTTGACTTCAGTCTTCTCTTATTGCCATGACATTGATATTTCCTTCTTTATTTCTGGCACCAGGAGGAGTCTGCCTTGTTTTTCAGCTCAGCTGTCTATTTAAAAAATAAAAACAAAGGAACATTCCTTATATTTTGCTTACTGTTTCTATGTGTTGTTTGAAGTGTAGGAGGTAGCCTCCAGCCTTTCCTTATACTTCCATCTGGAACACAAATGATACAAATGAATGGATGAGTAATAAACATGAATCCCAGGTCTGCCTCTGCATTCAAAACTCATGTTATCTTTCGGCCAAAGTGAGCTTTCCACTTTGCCATGTTCCTCATCATTTCCTATTATTTTTTACCTGGACTGCAAATTTATTTAGGTTTCCATTCATGGGGCTAAAGCATTGAGCATCTTAACCTTCTTGAGGGTTTATCCCTGTCTGAGTTTTCTCTGTGCCCCTGGTGCCCAGACAAGAGATGAAAAAGGTTAGAAGCTCAGTAAATATGGGAGGAGTGAATGAAATGTGGAACACACTGAAACAGGTTACTTTAGGAATTCACATGGATGGAGATACCTCTGTGGGCTCTGCCACCCAGGCAAGTCTCAGAAGTTGAGGTTGAGAACAGAGATGTACTAACTCCAGCCCAGTACTCTGGACTCAGACTGTCTGGGTCTGAATCCCAGCTCCACCCCTTTTCACCTGTGTGATTCATCCTCTCTTTGTTGCAATTCCTTGTAGTGAAGAAAAACCCCCCAATTTAAATGAGTGTTATAGAAACCCTTTTATTAGGCTCTGGTGTGGCGCTGTAGGATAAGCACTGCACTCAAAAGTTGGTTTGAACTGCAAGGTTTGTGGTTCAAACTCACCAGCTGCTCCTTGGACACCCTGTCATCATCGTTGTGATGTGCCGTGGAGTAGGTTCTAACTCATAGCGATCCTGTACAGGGTTTCCAAGGCTGTAAATCTTTATAGGAGCAGAAAGCCCCATCTTTCTTCCGCAGAATAGCTGGTAGTTTCAAACTGCTGACCTTAAGACTCACAGTCTGATGTGTAACCACTACACTACCAGAGCTCCTTGGCCACCCTATGCGGGGTCTGTATTAGTCAGTGCCTACTCAGTGACACTTAACAACAACAAAGCCTGTCTGTTTAAAAAAAATTGGTGGGATTACTTCTGCAACTTAACCTCTCACTATAAATACACTTTAGATTATGAGCAGAGTTAATGCATTGGACTGCAAGTTAGGTTTGAACCACAGTGTCGGTGGTTCAAGCTCACCAGTTTGTATAGGAAACCCTATACAGGGTCGCTATGGGTAGGAACCCACTTGACAGCACTTAACAACAACAACAACAACAAGTATGGGGAGGCTCTTCTGTCTATAGCATGTCTCCCATGCAAGTATTTCCCATACTTGAATGTTGTTGTTGTTGTTAGGTGCCATAGAGTTGGTACTGACTCATAGCGACCTTATGCACAGCAGAATGATACACTGCCTGATCCTGGGCCAACTTCACTATTGTTGCCACACTTGAGCCCATTGATGCTGCCACTTTGCCAATCCATCTCGCTGGGGGTCTTTCTCTTTTTCTCTGACCCTCCACCTTACCAACCATGCTATCCTTCTCCAGCGACTGGTCCCTCCTGACAATATGTCTGAAGTATGAGAGACAAAGTTTGGCCATCCTGGCCTCCAAGGAGCAAGCACTCTGGCTGCACTTCTTCCAACACAGATCTGTTTGTTCTTTTGGCAGCCTATGGCACTTTCAACATTCTCCTCCAACACCATAACTCAAAAGCATCAATTCTTCTACAGTCTTCTTTATTCATGGTCCAGCTTTCATATGCATATGAGATTATTGAAAATACCATGACTTGGGTCAGGCGCACCTTAGTCCTGAAGCTGACATCTTTGCTCTTCAACACTTTAAAAAGGTCTTGTGCAGCAGATTTGCCTAATACAATATGTCATTTGATTTCTTGACTGCTGCTTCCATGAGTGTTGATAGTTGATCCAAGAAGAATGAAGTCCTTGATAACTTCAATCTTTTCCTGGTGCTTTGTTCTTTGCCAATTCCTTCAATGCACCTTGGACTTCCTCCTTCCAACTCCACTTTGAAGAGGCAGCTCTTCCCCAGTCGCATTTTGAGTGCCTTCCAACCTGAGGGGCTCATTTTCCGGTACTATATCTGACAGTGTTTCTCTGCTATTAAGGTTTTCAGGGACTAAATATTCGGAAGTAATTTGTCACTCCTTCTTCCTAGTCTGTCTTCGTCTGGAAACTCATCTGAAACCTGACCACCATGGGTGACCCTGCTGGTATTTAAAATACCAGTGGTATAGCTTCCAGAATCACAGCATCTCACAAGCCACCACAGTATGACAAACGGACAGACAAGTGGTGACATACTTGAACAAATCTCTGTAATACTGTATTTCTTGACTTTGTAGTCTTCCATAGTCCGACTTGGTGTCAGTTTGCTGCTGACTCTGGTGAGACAGTTAGGGCTATGTCTCCGGAGAATCATAGACGGGTTTGGGCCTACTGCTGGTGGCCGCTGCACTTCTTGCCTATGTTTTCCTTTGTCAAAGTCACTACAAAGTGGTCAAGTCCCATGAAACAGTCATTGGAAGACCTGATTCTTATATAAAGGGTTCAAGTCCCCAGAAATGAGGAACAGGCACAGGATTGATTACCCCATTAAAGACCCACTCCTGGAAGCGCCCATGGACCGGGACTAGCCTCAGTGAGGGGTTTGAGTCCCCAAGAGCTGTAGGCAATCTCCATGGTGAGAGGTTCAAATCCCCAAGACCCGCTGGAAGTCTTCTGTCTTCTCCCTAACTGAGGAGTCTGCTGTAGATTTTCTCTCATATCTGTCATCCTTTGACTGCCTTCTAGTGAGCCTTGGTTTCCAGAGCTATCCTGGCAAACTTTGATCTCTTTCTGCTCATTAATGAGATGGAACTGATTCGGTGTCACTTAACAACAAATAGACCCTGGTTTTTTGTTTTGTTTTGTTTTTTTAATTTATTGTGAATTATGTGATAGTTTACATGGGAGAACATTAGTTTTACATTCATCCTATCGTATATTGTTTCATTGCCATGGTTACAATCCCCTCCATGCATCATCAATAGACCCTGTTTTGATTGATCATTTTACCCTCAGAATCTTTACCTGTTCTCTCTGTTCATCAGTCCTCACTTGCTTGGCGCCCTCAGGTACTTGGTGCCAGTTTGAGTCCGAATATACTTTGTTGTTATTGTTGTTAAGTGCCGTCGAGTCGGTTCCGACCCATAGCGACCCTGTACAGGGTTTCTGAGGCTGTAAATCTTTACGGGAGCAGAAAGCCTCATCTTTCTCCTGCGGAACAGCTGGTAGTTTCGAACTGCTGACCTTGCGGTTCGCAGCCCGATTCGTAACCACTACGCTACCGGAGCTCCTTATTATTATATTAGGAATTTTTATCTTCCACACTCAAGAGTGTGATTACAGTGAACATTATTCTGAACCCCAGTGATTTTTTGTTCCCTGAGCGAACCAGGCAGACTTCAAAGACTTATTTTCTCTCTTGTGTGATGATCTTCTTGGGCCCATTGTGGAATGCTGTTTAACTCTCGACTGTCATCTTGTCCTTAGTGTTGAGTTAGCTCTGTGCATTGGGTCCTTTCTGACCCTTGGACCTCTTTTCCCCCGGCACAGCTCAAAAATAAGTCCTTCCCCTGCTGGTATATGGGAGTACTTTTTTTCTGATACATTTGTGATCCACCTTTGAGCCAGATTAGCCTTTGACAAAGGGAGACAAGGCCACCTATTTTCTCCCCTCATAAACCAAAGTGTTTTGAAAGTTGCCCAACTTCTTTTTCGATAACACTTCTGGGACATATGTGGTTGGAGGGATTTATTCTTGGGAGCTCATGAGGCTTACTTACATCTAAGCATCCATCGTCCTTCAATTGTTGGCTCTGCTTGTGGAAGAGCAAGTCCACATGGACCAAACCTCAAGCATATCAAGCCTTCCCACTAGACTGCCTACTAACTCATTGGGAAGACCTTCCAACAGAGGAAATAAAGACAAAATAACTAATCTTCTTTTGTAATACTTACTGCTTGGCCCCAGTACACCCTCAGGGACAAAGAACAATGGCCCATTAATGGGTTTCTCTCCTCTAACACCACTGTACAATTAAATCTTTCACAAAAGAAAGAGAAAATGGAGGTAACTCCCCTACATGCAATGCTTAATGGCCTTGTACCAGAATCCTGAAAGGCTGGACAGTTGTCAACAAGAGGTAAGGGAGAAAAGCCCACTACAGATCTTTGTCTTCAACCCTGAAGCATCAGGATAGGCAGGGGATATTCTAGATGACCTGGCCTATAAAGGGGCACAGGCAGAACCTGCCTCTCCTGGGGCCTCATCTTCTAGGACCTTCTCTCCTTGCTCCCTATGCAAGAGCCTGATTCATTCACAAACTCCACGGCTCCCCCATGCTGCTTGTAACCCCTTCTCCTTCAGTGAGCCCCTGCCTCTGTTCACCTCCTTCTTCCCAGTCAGACCCAAGTTCGGACTCTTCTCCAATGGGCCTGGGGCCAAAGAATGTGGCCAAACAAAACAACAAGAGCTTGCTGCCTGTCACTGTAGTCAATCGCCGAGATGGGAGAGACATCCAATCCCAATTTTATTAACAGAAAGCCACAGTCTGGAGGGCAGAGAGACTAGTTCCTCAAGATCATCCTGTCCATTATTAAGAGTGGGCACATTATGTAGGGTAAGTCATAGTTGGATGTACACTTGATCTATTTTAACATCAAGATAGCATTTTTTGGAAAAAGAAACAATAAAGCAATAAACTTCTTCAAATATTCTTCCTTTAGGGAAAAGGAAACAATCAAGCAATAATCCTTCTGAAACAGTCCACCTTTTAGGATCCAAGTTAGTTAGGATTCCACTTTTTAGATCCAACTTAGTTCCTGTGGTAACTATCTGGTTGGGCTGTAGCACATCCTGTTCTCTTTCTAGGACCATGAGATCATCTAGGCTAATTTTTAAACTAACTTCCTTATTTGCAGGGTCTTCATTTATCAAGACCAAAAGACTAAACCAGTTGGTAGCTCCATGCTATCAAGAAGACATTAAAGTCTCCCATTGTCCCAGGAATGGGCATCTACCCTCTAAGGGAGGTGCCTGGAGCAGGGGGACACAGGGTGACAGTCTGGGTACATGATCTGTACTCTAGGTATGATCTTGGGCTATGTAAGGAAAAATTAGGAAGTGTATCAGTAGACCCTGAGGAAGTTAGAGATGAATTCTAGAAACTGTTCCTCAATTTCTCTGTAGCTTGGAGCAATGTGGAAATAATATTGACCTTTTGTTACACCACAAACAAAAAGGACAGGATTCAAGCTAAAGCCAGAGACTATGCAGATGAAGTACACAGTACTAACCCCACATCTGAAATGGGTCAGTCAAGACCGCTGCAGTGCTTAACCTGGACCCTGGGTGGGATTATGATGATGAGAAAGATTTGGTCAAATCTAATATCTGGTAACATGTGTGTTAGAAGTGATGAGGAGATGTATGTCCAAAGCAGTCAGTTATGATAAAGTTAAAGAGATTATCAGGGGAAAGAGGAAAATTCCCCAACCTTCTTTCTTTTTTTTTTTTTTAAAGCTTTTATTGTGAATTGAGTGATAGTTTATAAGGGAGAATACTGGTTTTGTACTTGTCCTATCATATTTCATTTCTTGCAATGATACAATCCCCTTCCTGCATCATCATTCAAGGGTATTTGCTTCTATTCCCTCTGTTTTTTGATGTACACAAAAACACTCAGGAACATATAATCATTTAAACAACCAAAGGGTATATTCTGCAAGCCTGCCTCCTGGGTGCCAGCACACAGCTTTTTCTCTTTCCATGAGTCTAAAGTCCTCAGCTGCTCTATCTCTCTATGTCATCATCTCTGTTTCTATCTCTGGTGTTGCTGCTTCTCTGGATAGGGTCCCACATTCCGCTGCTCATGCTCTTCTCCTTTGATGGTCCTAAGGTCCTCTGTTCCTGGAATGTAAGATTAACTACTCCCCCCTTTATGTTTCAAAACTTCTACCTTTACAGTTGCAGCAATCGTGATTAGTTATGATAATAATTACTCTTGAATCATAAGAATCTTAACCCTATCTCTTTTCACCAGACCCATCTAGACAAGATGAAAACTATTCAGTGGGGATTCTACCTTCCCTCGCACACTCTGAAACTAAACTCCCTCTTGAAAACTTGTAAGCCAGTCACTTTGTGCCTTTAAAGCACCTCCATTTTAGATAGCCAATGTCTAAGTTGCCCGTCCCTATCAACTCTGTATACCGACGGAATCTGTTTGATTTTTTATGTGAAGACTCCTTCCCTCTCAGATGGTATTTTGAGCTACTACATCCATAAGTATAGGTCAAGGTCATCAAATTGTAGCATTTACACTTGGTTCCTTTATCAAATTTCTTTATCTTCCTCTAGTTGAGCTCTGGTTATCAAGTCATTGAACCTAGGTCAAATGGGTACTATCTGTGAGTTTGGGCATTCCTGTGTGTCACCCCACACTTCATATCAGCTGGACATTTCACTCTCAGCTCTAGTACTCTGCAGCTAGGTCAATATCCATGAGCTCAGGGGTTCCCAAGTCTCCCCAAACTTCGGAACAATCAGCCCTTCCTCTTCTCTCTCTCATCTTGAGGTGGACAGGAGTCTATGGAACATGGTTGAACTCAGTCCATATCTTCATTACTGGCTTCTCCCCACTTCTACTCATGTATGTCTATATGTAGTCGTGGTCGCCAGCTAGTTTACATGCCTGCTTTTGTGTTTCCTTTGAGTTTCAGTCTTGGAGAGGGGTTTGGCCTGAAGGGACTTGATTGCTCACCTTGATGGCGCCCCAGCAGACAGCCAAATAGATTGTCATTTTTGTTTTTTGATTTTGTTTTTTCCTGCTGGCCTTTCTTTCAGGAAGTATCTTCTGTTCCTCTAGCCACTCGGGGCTGGTCTACATGTCCTTTCAAGTAGGAATGGCCCACCTCTGTAGGTCCTGGATGGGGCTCAGGATTCCACCTAAAGTCCTATACTCTGTGAAGGCTTTGCATGAGGCCTATTTCATTGGGCAAGTTGTAGAACCCCTTTTAGGTATTCCAATCAGTTATAGGCTGAAGGCGGGCTTACAAGTTTTCTTTACTCATGTTTCCCAACATTCCTATCTATTCCACTCAAGTGTCTATTTTACAATAATAGGCAAGGGAAACCAATATTCATAAGACAGTCAAGTATCTTAACATTATTTCCCCTCTTTTACGTAAACCATTTAGACTATGCCTTTATCCCTGTATCACAGAGTCTTATTGTTCCAAGATTGAGCATACATCACTATTTACCTCTGTCTCATTTAGCCCATGCAAACCTAGTGTTCCCCTATCTTCTTTGGGCTTCCATCCCCCTGCTTGTGTATTGCCCTCCTCTTCCTTCTTGTGTATTGCCCTCCCCAACACCAGAACTATGATGTGTCTATTCCTTAACCTGTGTTCTACCATCCCCTTCCTCCCGACCCTGGTAACCAACAAAGTACTTTTTTTTTCTTTTAACATGGGTATCTTTTCTTAAGGTTTTACAATAATGGTCTTACGCAGTATTTGTCCTTCACTCAGCATAATGTCCTCTAGGTTCATCCATGTTATGTGTTGTATGCAACTTCCTTGTTATTCTTCAAGGTAGTATAATATTCCATTGTGTGTATGTCCAAAAATTTGTTTATCCATATTTCCATTGATGGGCACTTAGGCTGTCTCTGTCTTTTTGCTATTGTGACTAGCTACGATAAATATTAGTGTGCATCTATCTACTCATGCTCTGACTTGTATTTCTTGTGGATATATACCAAGTAGAGGAATTGCTGGTTTATAAGGTATTTCTATTTTCAACTTTCTGAGGAAGTGCCATACCGTTTTCCAGAGTGGTTGAACCATTTTATAGTCCCACCTGCAATGTAGGAGGGCCCAGTTTGTCCACATCCTTGCCAGCATTTATTGTCCTCTGTTTTTTGTTTTTTTTTTTTAACTTTGCTGTTATTGCTGGTAGTATCTTTTTTTATTTTATTTTTATGTTTTATTGTGAATTATGTGATAGATTACATGGGCGAACATTAGTTTTACATTCATTCTATCATATATAATTTCATTGCCATTGTTACAATACCCTCCATGCATCATCAACCAACCAAAGGGTATACACTACAAGTCTGCCCCTGGTCATCAGGACACAGCCCCTCTCCCTCTCTGGATCTAAAGTCCCCATCTGCTCCATCTCTCCACGTCATCATCTCTGCCTCCATCTCAGGCATCACTGCTTCTCTGGGTAGGGTCTTGCTCTCTGCTCTTCTCCATTGATGGTCCCAGGGACCTCCGCTCCTAGAGTGAAAAGTTAATCACTCCCCTCCTTGCTATAAAATGTCTACCTTTACATTTCCAACCCTCACAATCAGTCCTGATAACAATTCTTCACTACTGTATCACAAGAGACCTATCTGCATTTCAGCCCCACCTAGACAGATTGGGTACTACTCAGTGGAGATTCTACCTTCCTCCATGCCCTCTGGATCTAGGTTCTCTCTTGAAAGCTTGTAAGCCAGTCACTTCTTGCCTTTGTAGCCAATGTCCAAGTTGCCCATCCCTGTGTATGGAGGGGGTGGAAATGATCCTTGCTGTAAAGATTTGTTCCCTTTTTTGATCTACTGCATCAATAGGTGTAGGTCAGTTCATCAAATTGTATCAGATTACTCTTTTTTTTTTTTTCCTCTTCTATCTTCTTCTGGTTGAGCTCTGATCATTCAATCATTAAAGCCAGATCAAGTGGGTATTATCTGCATTTATGGGTGTTCTTGTGCATATGCCCTCTCTTCTTATCACCTTGACGCTTCACTCTCCACTCTAGTCCTCTGTGGCTATGTTACTGACTCTGGGCCAAAGAGTCCCCAGGTCTTGCCACACTGCTGGCCACCCAGGTCTCCTCCTGGGTACACAGGAGTCTATTGAACATTGTAGGGCTTAGCTCGCGGCTTCATTGCTGTTTTTCCCTCACTTCCCCCTATTGGTGACGAGCGTGGTCACCAATCAGAGTGTGTATTCCCATTGAGTCTTAGTCTTGGAAGGGGGTTTGCACTGAGGGGACCCGACCACTTGCCTTGATGTTTCCTGGGCAAGCAACTTGCTTGTTCTTGTAGTAACAGTCCGTCTGCCTCTATTGTTTTGTATTTTTCCTGTAGGTCTTTCTTTCAAGAAGTATGTTCTGTTCTTCTAGCCACTCCAGGCTGGTCTGCTCGTCCTTTCAAGTGGAAATTTCCCATCTCTGAAGATCTGGATGTGGTTCAGGTTTTCACCTATAGTCTTACGTAATGCAGAGGCTCCGCAGGAAGGCTCCTTCACTTTAGGTATTCCAATCAGTTATAAGCAGAAGAAGGGCTTATAAGCTTTCTATGGTGATGTTTCTGGCTAGTCCTTTCTCTCCCCCTCTAGTGTCTATTTTATAATATAATGCAAGGAAAACCAAGATTCAAAAGACAGCCAAGCATCTTAACATTATTCCCCCCTTTTCCCCATCCCAACCATGTCTCAATCTCTATATCCCAGAGCACTGTTGTTTCAAGGTTGTACACAAGGTTATTTACCTCTGTCCCACTTAGCCCATTCAAATCTGCCTAATTGTTCTCCCATCTGCTTTGTTCTTCCATTCCCCTCTCCCTTCCTGTATATTGCCCCCCTCCCCAGCACCCAAACTATCCTGTGTCTATTCCCTGCCCTGTGCTCCACCTTCCCTTCCTTCCCCTCACCTCACCCCCACATCCCAGCAACCAACAAAGAATCCCCCTCACTTTAGTATGGGTTCTTTTTCTTAGTCTTTTACAGTAGTGATCTTATGCAGTATTTCTTCTTTTGTGACTGACTAATTTCACTCAACATAGTGTCCTCAAAGTTCATCCATGTTATGTGATAGCTTACAGCTTCCTTATTGTTCTTCAAGGTAGCATAATATTCCATTGTGTGTATGTACCACAGTTTCTTTATCCATTCTTCAGTTGATGGGCACGTAGGCTGTCTCCATCTTTTTGCTATTGTAAATAGTGTTGCTATGAGCATTGGTGTGCACATATCTACTCGTGTTATGGCCTGTATTTCTTGTGGGTAAATACCAAGAAAAGGAATTGCTGGATCATAAGGTATTTCTATTTCTTACCTTCTGAGGAAGTACCATATTGCTTTCCAGAGAGGTTGGACCATTTTGCAATCCCACCAGCAATGCAGGAGCATCCCAGTCTCTCCATATCCTAGCCAGCATATATTGTCCTCTATTTTTTTGATCTTTGTTGTTATTACTGGTGTGAGATGATATCTCATTGTTGTTTTGATTTGCATCTCTCTAATGGCTAGTGATCATGAACATTTCTTCATATGTTTACTGACTGCCCGGATCTTCTCCTTGGTGGAGTGTCTGTTCATGTCCTCTTCCCATTTTTCAATTGGGTTATTTGTCTTTAATTGGGTTATATTGTCTCAATAGCACTTAACAATAACAATATTTAGAAACCGTTTTCATGAGCACAATTAAGTGTTCCGGAATACTCATACTTTGCAATGTTGTCTATAGCTTGTCATGATCTACACAATCGAAAGCCTTTGCATAGTCAATAAAGCACAGGTAAACATCTTTCTGGTAGCGTAGTGGTTACGAACTGGGCTGCTAACCTCAGGGTTGGCAGTCGGAAACTACCAGCTGTTCCGTGGGAGAAAGATGAGGCTTTCTGCTCCCGTAAAGATTTGCAGCCTTGGAAACCCTGTACAGGGTCACTATGAGTCGGAACCGACTCCACGGTACTTAACAACAACAGCCTTACTATTTGGTATTGATTAAGGAAGGGTCTCTTGTACGCCAAGAACCAGAAGTCCATCTGGATTGGGGCTTCCTACAGTGCAGAGACTAGCCCAGAGGAAATCATTCACTAAAGGTTCTCAACTTCCTATCCCATGACTTATTTTTTTTTGGCATGGGCTGGACCAAAGTAATGCATAGAAAGAACCAGGCAGGAAAGATGTTTCAGATCCACACGGACGCTTCCTCCTTTCCCAGCCGGCAGGGACCTCCCAGGCAGGTTTGAAGCTGGCAGAAGGGCCCTTAAGGCAGTCTCAAAGTCCCCAGTCTAGCTACTAAAAGTGGCTGAACATTCCCTGAGGCTGGGAAATCCCAGAGAGATCCCGCGGTTAAAGTTCAGGAGTCTCTTTGCCCTGGGAAACATCCCCACCTCCTGGCGGTTGTGTGGCATCAGTCTTGATCTGGGCTGAGTCTATGAAGTATCTTGTGGTATAGGCTTGAACTAGGTGGGGTGCGTGAAGTGTACGGAATGGTATGTAGGTGGTGTTGTGGAGCACGTCTATAGTTTCTGAGGTGTTTGATGCTGTTTGTATTCAGGTGTGTATGTTGTGTTGTATATGAAATGTGTGAGGGATTCCTGTTGGAGATCATTTGAAATGTTGAAGAGTTGGCTTGGGGTGTATTGTGTGGACTCTGAAAATGAGGTGGGGAATGTGGGAATTTGACGTTGAGTGAAATTACTCTTGCCCACAACGCGGTTGAAGGGACAGTAAAAAGATATATCAGAGCGATCTTTCCCGCGGTTTCTAAGAGCCTTTCTTAGTGCACTCTCCTTCGCTCCGTAGTCATAGGGCTCGAGAACTACAATCACCAGAATGCCCCACTCCTTCACCAACCAGAAAAACGGTTATCTTTAGTGGGCGGGTTTGAAAGTGAGAGAGGCTGGTCCGGAAAAGTATGACCAATGGGTGAGCAGAATAGAATTGAAGCCTATGCTGATTGCACGGAGGGTGATTGGATTATTTGGCGCTTTCGTTTCAGTGGTAGGTGCTTGATAGGCGGGTGCAATGACCAGTGAAAAGGAGAGGGGGCAGATCCAAACGGTATGGGCGGGGTGAGGTGCTGCCGTTTGTCCAATGAAGAGCGGAAGTCGCTGAAGAGGGACGGGCGAGACCAATTGAGGCGGGTGTCTGAGTGCCGACTGGGCCATGGCGGAGCCTGTGAGGAGACGGGGCCGGCGGTCCCGCGGTGACCATGTCGGCCGAGGGGTTCGGGGGAACCGGGGCCGACGTCGTAAAGCCCAGCGGTCTCATGCGCAGCTCAGTCTGGAGTCCATGTTTGTGGATTTGATCAGCGACAGCGATGAGGATATCCTGGAGGTCACATCAGCGCGTGGCGCTGCGGACCCGGTTGAAGCCGGGTTCCTGGAACCCGCCGTGCCGGCCGCGTCCAAGGACGACAGCGACAGTGACAGCGAAGGGGCGGACGCGCGACCTAACGGAGCCCCGCGGACCGCGGTCAGGCGGCGGCCGCGTCTGCTGCTGGATCCAGGGGAGGCACCGGTGGTTCCGGTGTATTCCGAGAAGGTGCAGCCCAGTCAGTCCCGGGGAGGGCAGGCGCGGGAGGGATGAAAGGCCAGGAGGCTGGGCACCTGCAAGGCCCGGGCCTCCAAGCAGGGTTGGATTTAGTGAGGACTGAAGATAGGGTTTTGGGGTTGGTCTTGGGGCACCAAAACCGAAGTTAGGGCCTGGGCTCTTGAACCAGAGAGATGCCGCTCTGCTGAGGAGGTGAAGGGGTTTGAGGCAAGTTGAGAGTTTGGGATTCCGGGAAGCTGGACTTCTGGGGGCACAGAAAAGCCAAAGGGCTAGAATCCCTGGGGCCTCAGGGAGGAACTGGGAGGATCTTGGATTTGGGCGTGCTGGGGTTTGAGACGAGGGACTTGAGGGCTGGGGTTCATTGTGGTTCTGAGAGGAGCAAGGGGCCCAGTAGCACGAGATAGAGGCGCAGCTTCCCTAGGAGCCGAGGGTAGAGGGATGGCAAGCGAGAAGGAAAAAGAACCAAGTCTGGGCACAGTGCCTAGGGAAAGGGGGTGTAGCGGGGAGGGTCGTAAGGACCTGGGGTCTGGAGGAGGCCTGCGGGTTGGGGAGAATCACCTCCTCGCTATTTCCTTTCAGAAGGAGCCCTGGTGGTACTGAAGGATAAGCACGGGACTTAGTAACTCTACACAGGGTCGCTTTGAGTCGGGTTATTCCCTCTCAGAAGGGGGAGGACTTGGGGCTGACTGCTTCTGCTCTTCTTCGTCTTTGCAGGTGAAGAGCAGCCTCCACCTCATCCCAGATCACCTGCCCCTCCTGAAACTCTGCCCCCCAGTGGCCGAGGAAGGTAAGCAAGAAGTGGGCTCCAGGGAGAGACGCCAAAGCTGTCCCGCTTTGAGAAGACTCTTGAGGCTCAGGAAAGGGGTTGGGAGAGGTGACTCTGGTATCCCAGGTAGAGAAAGGCTTTGGAAAGATCAAGAAAAACTGAGTTATTAAGTAGAAGGCATAGGAGTTAAGAAGTTGTGTCAACCACTCTCTTTAACTCCAAGAAGCATGTGAAAGTATTAATATGCAGATTTCCAGGCTGTCTCTACAGAGATTCCAATTCTGTAATCCTGGTGGGAACATGGGGGACTTGTTGGGAATCTGTAACATCTTGTTACACCTGCAGCAAGGTCCTGGGGAACACTCTGGAGTCAACAGGGGTTCCTTGAATTTTATCTGGATTGCCATTTTTTGTCCTCTCTCTGATAGTATGATTTGCAAATCACTGAAAGGAATCCATTCTCATGAGGAAATGATAGGTGACTTTGGACTTTGGACCAGTACTTTTGTACCTTGAGAAAGTATGGTAAAGCGATTAAGAGCACAGCCTTTTGAGTCTGTTTGCCTGGCTCATGTAGTAGCTGTGTGGTCTTGGACAAATTTATTAATCTCTCAACCAGGAATCTAAGGTAGGCTGGTCTGGCAGATGTCCTGGGTGCTGCTCGAGTAGTCAGCAATGAGCAGTTTTTATTGGCGGTAACAGTTTCCATCACCAGCTCTGAGAGATCATGCAGCAATTTAAAACTGAATTGACATAGTGCTATTTTCTATAGATATGTCTCTGTTCTTGGTGCTTCAGTTTCCTCATCAGCAAAATGAGGATAAGAGTGGACCTCTGTCAAAGGATTTAGGTGAGAATTAAAGGGAATACTGTAAGGGACTATATGTAAACTCTACTCAAAGTGTGGTCCATGGGCACAGCAGTAGTGAGCGCCACCTGGGAGCTTGTTAAAAATGCAGACTCGCAGGCCTTTGGCAAGCACCATGTTTAGCTAGGACAGGATTTCTCAACCCTGACATTATTGACATTTTTTGCTAGATAATTCTGTGTATTGTCAAATAAATTTAACAAGACCCCTGGACTCTAACCACCAGATGATAGAAGCATTTCCCAGTTATGATGATCAAAAATGTCACTGAACTTTGCTAAATGTCCCTTGGAAGGCCACATTGTCCCCGGTTGAGAATAACTGAGCTAGGATTTATTACCACTGTTTTGGTTTTGTAGTATTTATTTATGTTCCCCCCAACTTTTCCTTGTAAATTGAGTGAAGATTTACAGAGCAGATCATCAGTTTTACATTCAATAAATCCTATACTTTGCTTCGTTGTTGTTGTTATTATGTGCTGTGGAGTCGGTTCCGACTCATAGCGACCCTGTACAAGGTTTCCAAGGCTGTAAATCTTTACGGGAGCAGAAAGCCTCATCTTTCTTCTGTGTAGCTGATAGTTTCGAACTGCCAGCCTTGAGGTTAGCAGCCCAATTAGTAACCACTACGGTATCAGAGCTCCTTCATTACATGATTGCAGTTCCCTTCATTGTAGTACTTATTTTTATGGTTTATTAGTGGCAAGTAAATTGAAAATGGTTTCTATACATTGTTATTGTTAAGTGCTATTGAGTTGGTTCTAGCCCATAACAACCCTATATAAAGTTTCCAAGGAGCGACTGGTGAGCTTGAGCCACTGACCTTATAGTTCAAACTAACTTTGCAGTCCAGTGCATTAGCCCACAGTGACAGGAGCCCTGGTATGGTGCTGTGGGTTAATATGTCAGACTGCAAAATCAGTTTGAACTGCAAGGTCGGCAGGTCAAGCTCACCAGCTGCTCCTTGGAAACCCTATATGGGTTGGAATCTACTCAGCACTTAACATCAACAAGTCAAAATGAGTGATTTAAAGAAAAATGCTAAACAATTACAATCCAGAGATATGACAAAATATGACAATGAAACTCAAGGCTGAAATTTAGGAAACATGGGCTTACCTCTTCAGCTTATTCCTCCCTGAAATATGACTCTTCAGATGCACATAATTTCTCTCTGCCCACCAAATTGAGTACAGGATGAAAATAAGAGAAACAAACAAACAAAATAATTCTTTATGTAAAAATGGTATTGGACCTTCTAGACTAAACTTCAGGAGAGGGAAGAGAATTAAGATCATCAGCCCAAAAATGAATCCTGTGAGACAAAGGTCAGACATACCTCTGTCCTCAAGCCCTTTTTACCAGTTCTGACATGAACCATCGTTCCCACAGCACTCTCTACTTCTCTGCTGGGTTTGATCATTGGTTGCAATGGTCACAGAGACCGAACTCAGGATTACGGGGTTTGTCAGAGAAGTAATAGGTTACTTAGTATTCAGGATCAAATTGGAGGTAACAGGAGCAACAGGGTACAGTTCTTCTATCAGGACAGCATCTTGATTTCTTTGGCTGCTGCTGGGCCCTTCTCTAAGTCTGTATCCTGAGCTCTTGGCCTAGGCTCTGCTTCGGCAAGTGTTACAAAGCTCTTTCATTTTGCTCATAAGTGCCTGGAGGCACCCCACACTGTCAGGAAGCCTTCTGTTTTAAGGCTTTCTGCTCTGTATTTCTCTGGTCTGGTTCTGCTGCTGCATGGTAGTGAGATGTGCCCTAGCCTCTGGGTTTGGCTCCCTTTAAGCCTAGCAGAAGAGCAAAACTGACCAATCACCTATACAGGCTCCATGCACCTTATCTACATTATTAATTATCAGCAGGCTGTCCGACCCGCTTAGTGGGCCATACGCACCTTCTTTTTGTGTCTCACCAGCCATTTTGTGGGAGTCACATGGCAAGAAGGACCATATAAAGTAATTCACTATACTGTATTGTGAAAACATTGATTTTATTTTTTAAGGTTTTTATTGTGGCTTGAGTGAAAGTTTATAGGGCAGATCATCAATTTTACATTCAACAAATCATACACCTTGTTTCATTACAATGATTATAATCCCCTCTATGTACAATCAGATAACAGTATTTCTCTTTATTCACTTTAGCTTTTTATTAAAAAACAAAACACTGGCATATATAATAATTTACACCTCTAAAGGGCATATTCTGCAAGTCTGCCTCCTGGCCACCAGCTCTTAGTCCCTCTCTTCCCATGAATCTAGAGTCCTCAGCCGCTCCCCGTCTCCATGTCCCCATCTCTGGCTTCCTTGCTTTTCTACATAAGGTCCCGTATTCTACTTGTGCTCTTCTCCCTTGATGGTCCTAGGGTCCTCTGTTTCTGGACTGTAAAATTAGCTACTCCCCAATTTTTGCTAGACAACTTCTACCTTTACAATTGTGACAGTCACAATTAATCATGATAACAATTATTCACTATGGAATCATACGAATCTTAGCCCCATCTCTTTTCACCAGACCCATCTAAACAAGATGAAAACTATTCAGTGGGGACTCTCTCTCCCCTCCCCACTCTTAAATTAAACTCTCTTTTGAAACCCTGTAAGCCAGTCACTTTGTGCCTTTATCTCCCCCTAATTTTAGGTAGCCAGTGTCTAAGTTGCCCGTCATTATCTACCCTGTGTAGAGGGGATAGCATTGATACTTGATGTGAAGACTCCTTCCCTCTCTGACCTATATTACCTCCATGATTATAGGTCAGGTTCATCAAATTGTAGCAATTTACCCTTGTTTCCTTTATCAAAAAATTTTTTTTAATCTTCCTCTAGTTGAGTTCTGGAGTCCTGGTGAGTTAATGCCTTCTTCAGACTTTTTTAGCCTTTTTTGTGTTTGCTCTTCTATCTTAGTAGTGTTGAGAGATTTATCTACTAGCTCACAGTTCTGGCTTTTATCTCTTCAATTCTACTCCTTTGCCCTTTCAGGGTATTGTCCATTTCTATTACTAATCGTTTGGACCTCTTTCTGTAGGTTTTGAGTTGTTTCCAGTGCTGTATCTATCTTATTTGATTGTTCCTGTAGCACTTTCCTGACTTCTTCCATATTTTCTCGACTCCATTGTATAGTGTTTTGATACATTTTATAATCATTTTTCTGAATTTCTTCTCAGGCATTTCCAAAGCCTGCCCATCTTCCAGTATGGAGTGTAGGTTTACTTCCAGCTCATTTGCCTCAGTCACTTTATCTCGTTTCTGGACATGTGCTGATATAGTCATCTGTTTCTGTGTTTTGGGCATATTCAGCAGTTATCTGTGGCCTTAATACTTATATGGTTGCGTATTTTGGTATTTTTAATGCTTTCTGATTGCCTCCAGGTAGATGTGATCAGGAGATGGGCTTCCCTTTTCACTCTTCCTGAGCAATTTCAAGATGCCACTGTTGGTCATTGTGACGTAACTCAGGATTTAATTTTCAGCCTATTTCCTTTTTAGTCTGCCTGTCCTGCTCCACAATCCCTGTTCAGGCCTTTTTCCTTGTGATAAACAGTTCAGGGCTGTCTATGGCTGTTTTGCACTGCTGTTTGGAAACTGTCACTTTAAATTTCAAAGAGATCTGTGCACATGTGTAGTGGTACCCTTTGGGGGTGGGATGTCCACTCGCTTAGGCACCCCTCTAGTCATCAGAATGGAGGTGCTTAGACAGCAAGAAATCAATGAGCAGATACTAAAAAAAAAAAATGTCCACACCTTTATCTCTGCAGTTCTGTCAGGCGTCCGTGGTTGCTCTGATACTTCCCCAGCTTGGTCTCACCCAAGATGGTGGCTCCAGGAGCAGCTGAGCATCTTGAATTAGAAAGCAATGGATTTCTTGCTTCTGCTACAAATTCCCCTGGTTGTAAGCCCTTCCAACCTTCTAAATATTCCTTTATATGTGGTTCAGAGTTCTGGCACCATCTCCTGAGCCTGCTTGATCTGGTATTCTGTGTTGTTGCTTACAGAACACCTCACTGCATGTCGCCCTATCTGCCATCTTGTTTGTCCTTTGAAAACATGTTTTATAAAATACAGTTTAGGGTTGTTGTTAGGTGCTTTCGAGTCAATTCCAACTCATAGTGACCTTAAGCACAACAGAATGAAACAATGTCCAAAACTGTGCCAGTCGTACAGTCATTGCTACACTTGAGATTATTGCTGCTGCCACTGTGCCACCTCATCTCGCTGGGTGTCTCCCTCTTTTGTCACTGACCTTTGACTTCAAGAAACATGATATCCGTCTCCAGGGATTGGTCCCTCTTATTAGTATGTCTGAAATATCAGAGATGAAGTCTGTCCATCTTGATTTTTAAGGCGCATTCTGGTTGCACTTCTTCCAAAACAGATTTCTTTGTTCTTCTGGCAGTCCATGGTACTTTTAATATTCTTCTCCAGCACCATAATTCAAATGCATCAATTCTTCTATGGTCTTTCTTATTCATTGTCCAACTTTCTCATGCATATGAGGCTGTTGAAAATACCATGATTTGGGTCAGGTGCACCTTAGTCCTCAAACTGACATCTTTACTTTGAACACTTTAAAAAGGTCTTATGCAGCAGATTTGCCTAATGGCAATATGCTGTTTGATTTCTTGACTGATGCTTGCATGAGTGTTGATGGTTGATCTAAGCAAAATGAAGTCATTGACAATATCTGTCTTATCTCCATCAATTGTAATGTTATTTATTGGTTCAGCTGTGAAGAGTTTTGTTTTCTTTACATTGAGGTGCAACCCATACTGAAGGCTGTGGTCTTTAATCTTCATCAGTAAGTATTCTAAGTCCTCTTCACTTTCAACAAGGAAGGCTGTATCATCTGCATATTGCAGATTGTTAACCTTCCTCTAATCCTGATGCCAGTTTTCTTCATATAATATAACTTCTTGGATTATTTGCTCAGCATACAGATTAAATAAGTATGGTGAAAGAATACAACCCTGGAGCACACCTTTCCTGATTTTAAACCATTCAGTGCCCCCTTGTTCTGTTTGAATGACTGCCACTTGGTCTGTGTACAACTTCCTCATGTGCACAATCAAGTATTTGGAATACTCATTCTCCATAATGTTGTCCATAGCTTGTCATGATCCACACAACCTTTGTGTAGTCAATAAAGTACAGTTAAACATCTTTTTGCTATTTTCTTGCTTTCAGTCAAGATCCATTTGATGTCAGCAGTGATATCCCTCATTCCACATCCTCATCTGAATCTGGCTTGAACCTTTGGTAATTCACTGTCAATGTATGGTTGCAGCCATTTTTCAATTACCTTTAGCAAAATTTTACTTGCATGTAATATGAATGATATAGTCTAATGATTACCACATTCCATTGGGTGACTTCTCTTTGGAATGGCACAAATATGGATCTTTTCCAATCAGTTGGCCAGGCAGTTGTCCTCCAAATTTCTTGGCATAGATGAGTGAGCACCTCTGGTGCTGCATCAGATTGTTGGACGATTTCTATTTGTATTCCATCGATTCCTGGAGGCTTGTTTTTCATCAATATCTGTTGTGCAGCTTGGACCTGTTCCTTTAGTACCATTGGTTCTTGATCATATGCTTTGGGATGGTTGAACATCGACCATTTCTTTTTGGTACAGTGATTCTGTGTATACTTTCCATCTTCTTTTAATGTTTTCTGCATCATTCAATATTTTACCCATTGACTCTTTCAATATTACAAGTTGAGACTTAGATTTTTTCTTTAGTTCTTTTATCTTGAGAAATGCTAAGCGTGTTCTTCTCTTTTGGTTTTCTAACTCCAGGTCTTTGCACATTTTATTATAGTACTTGACTTTGTCTTCTAACACTGCCCTTTGACATTTTCTGTTTAGCTCTTTTGCTTCCTAATTTCTTCCATTTGTTTAGCATCTCTGTGCTGGAGAGCAAGTTTCATAGTTTTCTTCTGACACCCATTTTGGTCTTTTCCTTCTTTCTTGTCCTTTTAATGACCTTTTGCTTTCCTCCTGCATGGTGTTCTTGATGTCATTGCACAACTCTTCTGGTTTTCAGTCATTAGTATCTAATGTATCATATCTGTTATTCAGAAAAACCCAAAATTCAGGTGGGATATATTTAAGATAAAAATGTGACTCTCGTAGATATGTTTTAATTATCTTTAGCTTCAGTCTGAATTTGCATATGAGCATTTAATGATCTGTCCCAGTCTGCTTCTGACTTGGTGATACGGATGTTTTCCACGGTTTCTTTCCACAATGTAGTCAATTTGATTTCTGTATACTCCATCTGGTGAGGTCCATGTGTATAGTTGTCTTAAAGAGTAATTTGCAGTGAAGAATTTTGATCTTGCAGAATTTTATGATGTGATATCTAGCATCATTTGTATCACTAAGACCATATTTTCTAACTACTGATCCTCTTTGTTTCCAACATTTGCATTTAAATTACCAGTAATTATCAATACATCTTTTTTTATTTTTATTTAAATGGTTTATTGTGAATTATGTGATAGTTTACATGGGAGGACATCAGCTTCACATTGATCCCTTCGGATATTGTTTCCTTGCCATGGTTACTGTCCCTTCCATGCATCATTGAACAACCAAAGGGTTTACCCCACAAGCCTGTCCCCTGTCGTCCGCACACCACCCCTCTCTCTCTCCAGGTCCAAAGTCTCTAGCTGCTCCATCTCCCCAAGTCATCGTCTCTGCCTCCATCCCTACTGTCACTGCTTCTCTGGGTAGGGTTCCATTCTTTGCTCTTCTCCTTTGATGGTCCCAGGGACCTCCGTTCTTAGACTGTAAGGTTAATCACTCCCCTCCCTTTGCCTCAAAACATCCACCTTTACATTTCCAGCCCTTACAATCAGTCCTGATAACAACTATTCGCTATTGTATCGCAAGGGACCTATCTGTATCTCCTTTTATCAGCCCTGACTAGGCAGAATGGATACTACTCAGTGAAGATTCTACCTTGCTCCATGCCCTCTGAATCTAGGTTCCCTCTTGAGAGCTTGTAAGCCAGTCACATCTTGCCTTTGTAGCACCCCCCCCCCCAAAAAAAAAAATCCATTTTGGGTAGCCAATGTCCAAGTTGCCTATCCCTGTCTACCCTGTGTACCGAGGGGGTGGGAATGATCCTTACTGTAAAGATTCGTTCCCTCTTTTGAGTTACTGCATCCATAGGTGTAGGTCAAGTTCATCAAATTGTATCAGATTACTCTTTTTTTTCTTCTTCTTCTAGTTGAGCTCTGAGAATCCTGTCTTTTTAATGACCTTTTGCTTCTTCATGGATGATGTACTTGATATATTCTGGTCTTCAGTCTAATGCACAAAGTCTGTTCTTAAGATAGTCTCTAAATTAAGGTGTGACATAATCAAAGTCATATTTTGGTTCTTGTGGACTTTTAAATTTTTTCTTCAGCTTCAACCTGAACTTGCATATAAACAATTGATGGTCTTTTCCACAATTGGCCCCTGGCCTCGTTTTGGCTGATGATATTGAGCTTCTCGATCTTCTTTTTCCACAGATGTAATTTTTATTTATTCCTTTTGATGAGGTCCATGTGTATAGCTGCCATTTATATTGTTGGAAAAAGGTACTTACAAGTCATTGGTCTTGAAAAATTCTATCATGTGATTTCCAGCATTGTTTTTATCAGGAAGGTCATATTTTCCAACTATTCAAGAAAAAAAAAATCAATCCTTAATTTGCAATATTGAGAGATTTTATGGGCAAAATATTAAATGATTTAAGAAGCATCAAAAGAAGATGGAAGGAATACATGGAGTCACTGTATCATATCAACAATTACCATATGATTAAGAACCAATGGTATTGAAGAAAGAAGTCTAGGTTGCAATGAAGGTATTGATGAAAAACAAGGCTTCAGAGATAGTTGTTGTTAAGTGCTTCCGAGTCAGTTCTGACCCACAGCGACCCTGTGTAGGGTTTCTGAGGAGCAGGTGGTGAGTTTGAACCACTGACCTTATGGTTCAAACTGACTTTGCAGTTCAGTGCATTAACCCACAGCACCACACCAGGACTTCTTGAAATGTTGCAATAAGCTGATGCAGTGCTGGAGACACTCACTTGTTTATGACAAGAAATTAGAAAGAGATTCATTATTTGTACCCATTCCATAGAAAAGCGGCCCAACAGAAGGTGGAAATCTTGAACAGTATTAGGAATATTAACATGCAAGTAAATAGTTGCTGGATAATGCAAGAACAGTTGCAGCAGTACATCAACAGGGAGCTGTCAGATATTCAGGCCGGATTCAGAAGAGGATATGGAACTAGAAATATCATTGCTGATATCAGATGGATCTTGGCTAAAAGCAAAGAAACCAGAAAGATGTTTTACTTGTGCTTTATTGACTATGCAAAGGTAATTGACTGAGGATAACATTGCTAAGACTGGGAATTCCAGAACACTTGATTGTACTCATGAGAAACCTGTACATAGACCAAGAGACAGTCATTCATATAGATCAAGGGGATAGTAAATGGTTCAAAATCAGGAAAGGTGTGTGTCAGGGTTATATTCTTTCACCATACTTAAACTCAATCTGTATGTTGAGCAAATAATCCAAGAAGCTAGATTATATGAAGAAAAACGTGCCATCAGGATCAGAGGAAGACTCATTAACAACTTGCTATGTGCAGATAATACAACCTTGCTTGCTTAAAGCAGAGAGGACTTAAAATACTTACTGATAAAGAGCAAACCCCACAGCCTTCAGTATGGATTGCACCTCAATGTAAAGAAAACAAAAATCCTTACTACTAGACCAATAACTAATATGAAAAATGCAAAAAAGATTGAAGTTTTCAAAGACTTCATTTTGCTTGGATCCACTATAAACACTCATGGAAACAGCAGTCAAGAAATTAAGCCATATATTGCATTAGGTACATCTGTTACACAAGATATCTTCAAAGTGTTCAAGAAGACTAAGGTGTGCCTGATCCAAGCCTTGATATTATCAGTAACCTCATATGTATGTGAAAGTTGGGCACTGAATAAGGAAGATCATAGAAGAATTGGTGCATCTGAGTCACGATGTTGGAGAAGAATATTAAAAGTACATGGACTGCCAGAAGAACAAACATCTGTATTAGAAGAAGTACAGCCAGAATACTTCATAGAAACCAAAATGGGCAGACTTCATATCTCATACTTTGGACATACTTGGAGGGACCAAGTCCCTGGAAAAGGACATCATGCTTGGTAAAGTGGAGGCTCAGTGGAAAAGAGGAAGATCCCCAACAAGATGGATTGGCACAGTGGTAATTGTGAGGATGGCACAGGACTGGGCAGTGTTTTATTCTGTTGTGTATGGGGTCACTATAAGTCGGAACCAACTCAGAAACACCTAACAACAATAACAACAAGCCTCCTAAATTGTGAGAAAATAAATTTTTGTTTAAGGCATCAACTTGTGGTATTTCTATTATAGCAGCGCTAGATATCTAACAAAGCATCCTTGTCAAAAATCAGTTGATCAAGGATGAGAGGGAAGGGGTAATAAGTCTCTGGCTAGAGAGTGGATACATGTTAACTTGGGTAATAGGGAAAGCAATATACAACAAGAGGGACGTTGGCAGAAGAAAGTGGGGGAAGACAGGGAGGAATGCAAGATTTAATGGGCATAGAGGTAAATGCTGTTAAATATGCAGTCCTGCAATAAGTGACCTAGGGGCTAAATACGTAGGCTGAACAGGTTTGGGAGGGAGAGTGGGAGTGTACCCATAAATATATATACATTTGACAAGGAATATTTGTACATGGGAATTTACCTTTGCTGCAAACCTATCTATGAATGTGGTAGAGTATACAGTGGGCAAAATTATGAAATTTTCTTAGATATTACCAAACACTTTGAGGAAATAAGTTGCTAGGCCTGGGGGTTCAGGACCATAGTCTCAGGGGACACCATGGTGAATTGGCATAACAATACACAAACAATGTTCTACATCCTACTTTGATGAATAGTGACTAGGATCTTCAACAACTCATAAGTGGCCTTCTAAGTTACAATTATTGGTCTCTCATGTGCAGAGGAAGGAAGAGTGATGTAAACTGAAGCTTCTTGGAATCAGTTAGTCCAGCGGACTCATCAAACACGTGAACATAAGTCTCCATGATCCTGAGACCAGAAGAACTAGATTGTGTCCCTACCACTACCAACTACTCTGAAAGGGATCACATTAGGAGGCCCAGGATCAAGTGAGAAAAAATGTGGAACACAACTCAAAATTATAAAAAATGACCTGGCTTACTGGTCAGAAAGAGACTGGAGGAACCTGAGAGTATGGCCCTTGTTCACCCTTTCCGCCTGGAACTGAACTCACCCTTGTAGCTCTAAATTTCAGCCAAGCAGTAGATAGATATATAGGGGGGACAACACCACTAGACATGTATGCTTACCATGGAATGGTCAACCATTCAAAATCAAAAGGGCAAAATTCAGAAGGGTTGGGAAAGAAGATAGAATGGAAACAAGAATCACAGGGAGAAAGTGGAACAAGTGATTACAATTACATTGTTGTTGTTGTTAAGTGCTGTCAATTCGATTCTGACCCATAGCAACCCTATATTGGGTTTCCGAGGAGCAGCTGGTGAGATTGAACTGCCGACCTTGCAGTTCAAACGGCTTTACAGTCTGGCGCATTAACTCACAGCACCACACCAGGACTCTGATGTTACATTAAGAGATTTGAAATCATGAAGTGTAATATGTGCTCAATGTAAAACTGATGATATGCTCTGCAAATCATTAAATTGCCAACAAAAAGGTAAAAAAAAATTAATGGACCCTAATGCAGACCTTGGAGCCTCTGTTAGTTTACCCTTGACCTCCTGCAATCCTCTTCCTACTCTCATTCCCCCTGTCCCCAGATGCAGACATGGCAGACTCTAGCAGCTCTCAACCTGAGGAGCCCCCTTTTCCAGGCTCCTGGAAGAAGAAGCTGAGGGGTCAGGATGAAGAAGAGGAGGAGAAAAAGGTGTTTTTGTAAGTGAAGCAGGGGCACTTGGGCCTTAGGAGCAGGAAGACGGTTGGAGGGGAAGGCTGGACTGGGTAGGGCCCTTGGATGGGTGCTAGAAGGGAAAGGAGAGGGGATGGGATATAGTGTCTTGAGGCTCAGATTGGGAATGAGGCTCTTGGGATAGGAGGTGACCCACCCCAGAGAATGACAAGGAACCCTTCAAGATCACCCATGGAGAGGAGTGTTTCATCTGCATGTCGGGGCTAACTGTGATTCTGGGGACAGCCTGTGTGGTCCTAGACCTGCCAGCTGACTCTTAGTTTTGCTCTCGGGCTTCACTCTCCTCTGATATGAAATAGGGATTTTTAGAATTGCTGATAGTTAATGTTTAACGCATAGTACCTGCTCTGTGTCTGTTGAATGTTAACCTGGGAAGTAACTCACCTTAAAATTTTGGCCTTTCCTTCCCTAATATTTAGGCCATGTAAATATAAAAATGATAAATGTGCCTTCTTGGTCTTCCACCTACTCCTGCCTCCCAGTAGAACAGATTCTACCAGAAGTGCCCCAGTTCTCCCTCTGGCTCTGGGGAGCCCGTGCCCCTTGATGGATGGTGTGAGGCTGAGCTCTCTGCTGCCTCCATCCTACCTCTGTCCTCTCTGCAGGGTCCAGGATGTATCTCCTTTGCCCCCACCTCCACCAAGGACCAAAAGCAGAAAGCATACGAGGGCACTGCAGAAGTTAAGGTGAGAGGGTCGAGGGCTGTGGCTAGGGTAGAGGGACAGTCTGGGAGGGTGACTGACCCCAACTTCTCTCTGCACTTCAGGGAGGTGAACAAGCGCCTCCAAGAGCTCCGCTCCTGTTTGAGCCCCAAGCAGCACCAGGGCCAAGACCACCAGAGCCAGGAGGATGATGTGGTCCTGGTGGAGGGGCCCATCCTCCCAGAGAACCCTCGTCTCTTCCCACTCAAAATCCGTTGCCGGGCTGACCTGGTCAGACTGCCTGTCCGAGTGGTGAGTGTATGGAGAGCCTTCCAGAGAAGGGTTCGGGCCGCCTTTGGAGAGAGGAGTCAGGGCAGGAGTTTGTTGCCAAAAGAACAAAGTCTTCTTTTCCCATCAGACTCCTGTTCTCTGGAGCTGCCCAGCACTCTCACAATCCACCCTGCCTTTCACTGGCTGTGCCCTCTGTGTTGTCTTTTCCACACTCCCCTTTTTCTAGCAACTTTCTACTTATTCTCAAGCATTTTTCTTTTATCAAGTTCTCTCTTCTGAGAGGCTGCAGCACTATAAACTGCAAGGTGGGCAAAGATCAGCATGACTGTAATTCCCAGCTGTACGTGGTGCTAGACCTGGCCTTCCCACAGCTCCATACCTCATCACCAGCTGTTCCCCATAACACTTCTCTCTGACCCTGCCACCCAGATTTAGATCAAACCTTGTCCCCAACCAATCTAAGCCACACAGGGGCCAGATCATCGGGGACCAGTGCCAGGTCAGGAGTCTGTACAACCCCTTGTACTTCAGACCAGCTGGCCTCCCCATCGCTAGTCCCCTAGGACTAGGTCACGAACTAGATGGACTCTTTCCTTCACTGACTGCCTGAGCACTAGGAGCTGGATTTGCACAAAACGGCTCTGTTCTGCCAGCCCCAGCTGGCTCACTGTCCCTGTGGTTTCATTAATTCTCTAGTTACAGAAAGTTACTCATTTATTATAATCAGAAAGAATACAAGTGTAGTGGTCTGGGAAAGGTCCCAGCAAGGTCTGGGGGAGATTCTGGCACCATAAGACTTCCACTGTCGCTGGGGACATGCTACTCTTCACCCAAACATGGGTGTTATCACAGATCTTTGGTGGTGGTGGTGGTGTGCCATGGAGTTGGTTCTGACTTATAGCAACCTTGTTATGAGTTTCTGATGCTATAAATCTTTACAAGAGCAGAGAGTCTCATCTTTCTCCCTCAGAATAACTGGTAGTTTTGAGCTGAGGTTAGCAGCCCAACTTGTAACCACTACGCTACCAGACCCCCTTTTATCACAGATCCAGAAAGTCCCAAAGAAAGTGTTCCAAGGTCCTGAGTCCCCTAGTCATTGGAACTTCAATGACTGCATGACTGGAGCCCTAATGCCTAGGTATGATGGACCCAGTCAATGAATATGTATGACTACATCATGTCTTTTCCCTTCCTCGAGTTTCCCAGGGGCGGTGTTGCCCTGTTTGCACCTGAGTAGCTTGAGCTCTTTTTAGAAATGAGACAGAAAAGGCCAGTCTTAGTTCTTTGTCTCACAAAGGTTTTTCTTGGTGGCCTTCTCCCCAAGATAAGCCCTTCCCTCTTGTCTCCCCTAGGACCTGTTATTCCTTTTGTTGCTATTGTTAGTAAAGGGAAGGGTAGACAGGCCAGGCTGACAGCCCAAGGTCAGGCCGATAGTTTAGGAGGGGTAGGTGACAGCAGCCAGCTCAGAGAGTTGGATAAGAAAGGGATAGAGCCAGAAGAAGATGGGGCAACGAGGGTGGCCTCAAACTCATGTCACTCTGTGCTGGGCGATACTGTTAACACTTCTTCCACAGAGATGGATGCAAACCACTCACAAGAGGGAAAGGGAAGGCAGTCATTTCATTGTTGTTAAGTGCCATCAAGTCAGTTCCAACTCATAGTGACCCTGTATAGGGTGGCAAGGAGTGGCTGGTGGGTTTGAACCAATGATCTTGTGGTTAACAGACCAATGCTTATTTTACAGAGCTACACCAGGACTCCATGGTAAGTACTGTTGACTTGGTTCAGACGAAAAGGTTTCCAAGGCTGTAAATCTTTGCAGGAGCAGAAAGCCTCATCTTTTTCCTGTGGAGTGGTTGGTGGGTTCAAACTGCCAATCTGGTGGTTCACAGTCTAGTGCTTATCCTCTTAATATGGGGAAAGAACCATGACTCTGACTATATCACCTTGTCTCGAAGGTTTCTGGCAGGGCATGTTGCTGAGAAGCTTCCAGAACATTTTGAGATCTCTTGCTGCTAGCCATCAGCGGCGGCATTTCTGATGCATTCCTGAAATGTGGAGATGAGGAGGAGGAAAGGATGATGGGAAGAGCAGAGAGGAATAAAACCTTCATTGGGACTCAGAGCTCTTCTCAATTTTGACAACATGAGAAAAACTATTTTGAAGTTTTCTTATGGCGATTTGGGTGAAAGTTTACAGAGCAGCGTGGTTTTCCATTCCACACTTCATAACATTTTATCTGGTGCCATTGATTGCGACTCCACAATGTGCAGCACTGTACCCACTTCCTCTCGGGGTTTCCCATTTCCATTTGCCCTTCTTGCCTTCTGAGCCCTACCCCTGGGCAAATGCCGCCCTTCTGATCTTATATGATTGATGACATACCTCCCTGGTATTGTTGATCTTATGTAGTGATGGTAGTTGTGTGCCGTCGAGTTGGTTTCTACTCATAGTGATCCTATGTAGAATTTCCGAGGCTATAAATCTTTATGGGAGCAGAAAACCTTGTTTCTCCTGTGGAGCAACTTGTAGATTCAAACCACTTACCTTGCAGTTAGCAACCCAACTGGTAACCCACTGTGGCTCCTTGTTCTTCACCTTATAGGCCTGTGTATTTTTTGACGGAAAGTTTCGCCATGGAGTGAGTTCAGTTCTAAGCTTAAAGAGTGACTTAGGGCCAGAATTTTTGGGGTTCCACCAGTCTCAATCTGACCAGTAAGCCTGTAGTATTTTTGGTTTGTTTTTAAGCTTTTAATTGTGAATTGAGTGAAGGTTTACAGACAAGATCGTCAGTTTTACATTTAACAAATCATATACTTTGTTTCATCTCAATGACTACAATGCAACAAGTTATCCCTTTTCCTCCCCTGGTTCCTGAGACATTCTCCTCTCCTTCCCATCCCTCAGGTAAATGTTGTCCTTTGATTTTGAATGATTTGATCATTCCATGGTGAGCATAACTTAATTAGTGTTTTGTTGTTGTTAAGCGCCGTCGAGTCGGTTCCGACCCATAGCAACCCTGAACAATGATTTCCGAGTTTGTAAATCTTTATGGGAGCAGATAGCCTCATCTTTCTCCCGTGGAACCGCTGTAGTTTCGAACTGCTGACCTTGTTCGCAGCCCGATTCGTAACCACTACACTACCATCCCTCCTATATGGTGTGGCGCTGTGGGTTAATGCGTCAGACTGCAAAGCCGTTTGAACTGCAAGGTCGGCGGTTCAAGGTCACCAGCTGCTCCTCAGAAACCCTGTAGAGGGTTGCTATGGGTCGGAACCAACTCGATGGCACTTTACAACAACAACAACAACATATATCTATCAAAGGAGCTCTGGTGGCGTAGTGGTTACGAGTCGGGCTGCCAACCTTAAGGTCAGCAGTTTGAAACTACCAGCAGTTCCTTGGGAGAAAGATGAGGTATTCTGCTCCCATAAAGATTTTCTGAAGTGTGGTTTTCCATTCCACATTTCATAACATTTTATTTGGTGCCATTGATTGCTTCGGAAACTCTGTGCAGGGTCACTATGAGTCAGAACTGACTCCATGGTACTTAACAACAACAATATATACTTATCTAAGGACCTCTGGTAGCGTACTGGTTATGAATCAGGCTGCTAATCTCA